>NW_006913309.1:0-230903 GCF_000281105.1 Coniosporium apollinis CBS 100218 | reverse complement strand
CTTACCCTACCTATACCGGCAATATAAATACTAAACTCTTACCTCCCCCTATCGGTATTACCACCACCACCAGGCTCTCTCCCGCCGCAACTGCTTCGACTACCTCTTTCTAAACGCCGCGGAACTCGGCCTCCTTCTTATCTATTATCCGCTGTAACTCTACCTCAGCGTCTATCTTCTGTAACCTCTTCCACCTCTCTATCCGTCCTTTATCCGCTTTAATATTAAACGGCGTCCACTTTCTCTTACCCATCGTCTACTATTCCTCTTCGACCTTAATAGCTGCCGAACTAAACCCTAAAAATCGATACTAATCTATACTTAACGCCTAAAACTACCGTCTCTTATCTATAACCGCCCCGAACTACTCTATAATCGCCTAGGCGTAAATTATACCCATAATATATAACGTATGCCCCGCCTATTTATCTGTAACTACTACTACTATACTATTCTCGTTCTATCCCTCGCTATTATTCCCTTTCTCCCCCTTAGGACGGTGGAACGCTATTACTCCACGTATAAACTACCTACTAATACTGATTATAATGTCCCGGTATGACCGGATAGTCACTTCCTACCCTAATCCAACTATACTCTCGCGCTTTATCGCCTTCCGCATTCTCTCCAACATCCACTTCTTACTATCTACGTCCGCCGGCTATACATGCGCCGACACAACGTCCTTCTTCTATACTATCGCCTCGATCTATTACTAGAACGGTAACACTAACTATAAATACCACACTAATAACTCGCTAACCTCTATAGGCAAATACTAGTGTATAATCTTAATATCACCGCTTAATGTATACCCCTTATAATATCTCGTCGCGAACACTACTAACCTATCCTTAATAAAAACGTTTTAGTGTCCGCCCTTAGCTGTATTACTATACTAGATACTTAAAATCTCTAGTCCCCTCCCAGGCTAGCCTACGGTGATATGCGCTAACGCTAATAACTTCTCCCTAAACTTAGCTACCTATAATATATACCTCTCGACGGCCGCCCGGTCGATCCCTAACTCGCTACCCGGCTTTAAAAACTAATCGCGGACGGCAGCATCTTACCTAACTCAGTCAAACAACTACGTCTCTCCGTTAACTAATAAACAGCTATAATAGTCCTATAAAAAATTCCACCGGGCTGCTTATTAGTTAGATTATCGCGTAACAACTACTATAGAATCCGCGGCACCTCACCGACGCGCTACTTGTTACTAAACGATAATAAATCCTCTACTAATAACTGTCGGGTCTCTATAACTAACCTATAGACTATACCGCGGAACTAGAGTATAGTAAAATACAAATCCTTATATAATAACTTATTATATCCCTTCTAGTTGACGTGACCGGCCGACGTTATATTATAATAGATCTTCAACCCGTATATATGTAAATCTAATATCTACTACATTAGGCTATAGCTCCCTTAGACTATAAACTTGTCCATTATTATTATAATAAACTCTAAACACCTAGGCCTGCGGGCTCGTGGTACTACTACTACTACTACTAAATTGGCGCTACCATCACTATTATATCCGCTATCGCTATTAAACTTGTTATCTTAGAATAGCTCTAATAACTCTAACACCTGCTAGATAATCATGAACCGGGAAACCTTAATAACTACGGATAAAATCGGCGGATATAGCTCTAGCCCTTTCCAACCGCCTTCCTTAACCCCTAAAACGGCTAATGCGCAAACTAACGCGCTGTCGTATTCCTTACGGCTAATAGTTTAGTTTAATAACTAGATACAAAACTCCAAATATGCCCTTTAGATTACTATTAACTTTTCTAGCTAATCGTTCTAGTTATTCTCCTTATCCTAGTTCTAGGCCTCTTTGTTATTATTACTATATTTACTACTATCGCTATCTTCGCTATCCTTAATGTCCTCCTTATCTTCCTCCTCTCCTCCTTTTTCCTCCTTCTCCTCCTCCTCTTCCGCCTCCCCGCTAACTTTCCGCTCCGCCTCCTTCACTAACACCTCCCACGCCTCTTGCTGTCGACGGGTGAACTAGTACTTAGGGCTTTACTAATTATACTCTTTCTATATTTAGGCGAAAAACATTAATATCTACTTCCACGGCCGAACATAATCGCTAATTAACTTCTTATCCATATATAGCTATAATAGCTAGTATCTTATCTAGTGCTTCTCCATCCGAATCGCCTCTAACTGTATAAATACATCAACCCACTTAATAATAGACGCCTAGCTAATTCTCGCTAACTCGTCTATAGCTTCCTAAATCACTCTTTCTATAGCTTCATTGGGCTCTTCTTCTACCTACCTTATAGGGCCTCCTATCCCTATCCGGCCCTACCACGGTGGGCTCCCTAATGCACTACAACAAATCTAGCCTCTATAATCCGCTTAAATACGGCTACTACTACATACACTCTAACCACGGGTTTACCTCGTCCTCCTCTCCCTCTTAGATAGTGTCATAGGCCTTCTTCTCTACCTTTACCTATTACGCTGTAATCTTACTGCGAATCTACGTCCATAATACTTCGCCGCTAGCCGCTAGCTCCTACTATCTATCTTCTAGAATCTCTTCTAGCTAACGCACCTCGAAATACTGCGATCCGTGTTATTAAGAATGCCGTTACCTTCTCATTACTCCACTAGCTTGGGCCTCTCCATCAACCAACTTAGATAACGGCCGCTTTCTTATAGCTAAGTAGACCCAAAATTCTAGAAAACTATACCACTCGCGACTAGTAACTCGATACTCCGCCTTTCTCGCCTTAATATAGCCTAGTGCCTCCTCTAATCCCCGTACGTATATTATTCTAGCGATTTAGAAGATATAGTTTACCTAATTATTCACGTTACTATCGTCTATTCTATAGTTCCGTTTAAAACCGCCGCACTTAAAATAAACGCGTGATATTATAATTACGGCGTGCTAGTAGAAGGTAATATTTATAAATGTCTTTAAGTGCGTCTCTACTTCTCGCTTAAGCACCGCAGTTAGCTAGGAACTATCCTAGCTCTTCTAGCCTTTAGGCTATAGAAAGGGCGAAGGAGGATCCTTCTTACTAAAAGCTAGTAGCTCTAGCTTCTACTAAAATAGAAGGATTAGCTATAGGTAGTAAACGATAAGCTCGCTAACCTCCTTTAGTAGATAATAGTAGATGATCTTCGTAGAGCTAATAATGTTATAACCCTTATAGTATGCCGTCACTATACTAACTAGACCGTCTTTAATAAAGATACTCCGGTAGTATCTATAGATGGTGTTATAATACCGTAAGCTAAGAATCTCTATACCTCGAGCAGGCTACCCTAAAGTAAGGTGGATAAGAAGGAGGAGCCGTTTAAAAAAGCTATTAATCTAGGAGATATACTTCTTTACTACCGCGGGCTTCTAAATTACTTTTAAGTCCTTTTACCGCACTTCTAGGAACTCTACTTACAACTAATCACTCTTTAGCACCTAATTAAGCAACTACTATTTACTATTAGACAAGATGCTTTCATTACGGGGTTCCTAAAGAAAGCTCCACCCTTTAGTATTTTAAGTTAAATCGTCCTTAAGGTCGTGTAGCTAGAAAGTTGGTATTACATCTTCCTGCTCTTCCTCTTAGTATAAAAAAAAAAGCTCTTCTAGTTATAACTACGCTAGCTCTACCTACGTGCGAATAAAGTCCTTAAAGTGGGCTATCGTTATTTTAAGCTTCTTATATATTAGCTTCTTATAGTCGTCCGACTAGTAGATGTAACCTAGACTAGTGGTAGTGTTCCGGATCTTTTTACTATAGGCTTATAGTCGGAGCACCTAGTTAAAGGGCAACCGGCTCCTGTAGATTATAAACTAGTCCCTTATCTCGTCTAAAACGTCCGCTAGATAGTTAATCTCCCTATCTTCTACTATTATTACCGCCCTTTAGATAATAAGCATTTATACTATCTTAATAAAGGCTGATAGATATCCCGTATATGAGTATACATCCCTAAAGATCTTCTTCTCTAGATCCACTCCTAGCACGGCTAAAAACCTAATAATAACGCTCTTAAAGAGATCACCTTTTAGAGTATAGTCTAGTAGCGAGATGTAGAATAAGAGGTATACATAGTCTAGCTAGGACTAGATCTCCTTATAAAGTATATTCTACCCCTCCTAATACTTCTCTAACCCTTACTTCTCTTTATTTCTTAAGGCTAGTAGCTCCTCTCCGTACCCTATTATCTAGTCGAGGTGGGTAAGCTATATGGTAGTTAACTAGTGCGATAGGGTAACACGCTACGCTAGCTAAATAGTGCGGTACGCGAAGCAGATTAGCCGTTGCTAAACTAGCTTATAGCCTTAGTACATCAACTTCTTAAGCTTAATTATTAATAGCCGGTCCTAAGCTCTTCTATACTAGATAAAGCTATTAATCCGCGCCTAGTTGAACATGTTCACTTTATCGTTATATACGGACTTATGCGATTCCTCGATAATCCGGTTAAGGCTTTAGGTAAACTCCGCTAGTAAGAACTTAATCGCGGGATCGGCTAGAGATCCTAAGGGAGCAACCTTATTAAACCTATAACCTTAAAGGTACTAAGGCCATCGTGTTATCTTAAGCTATAGGGACACTTCTATTTAAGCGGTGTTATCTAAAATAAGGTTCTCTAACGCATCTACTTCTTATAAGCCCTCCTCTAGCATCCTATTAACTTAGGCTATTATAAAGTCTGCCTTAGGGAGTGCCTACGCTATCTCGCGGCGCTGCCGGGCATCTTTCTCCTCCTAGAGCTAAGCTAGCGAGACGACGGCGAAGAATCCGCTACTAGGGCTACTAATAAAGAAACGCTAGCATGCCACCTTCTTCTAACGCGGCGGAGCGGCTATAAGAGCCTTAGGTTGCCCACCTCTACAACGTCTTCCTAAGACATGCTTCTCTTAATAATATTTATGTATAAAAACCTCCGTACGCGCGACATATAAACACTATAGGTAAGTAAGGCTATTATAAATTAGAAGGAAAGGGATAGTAAGCGAGTTAGGCGCTAGAACTAGGAAAAGAGTGTGTTTAGGATTAAGTAGCGGCTTCCGCCTAAGCTCCATCACTAAAAGATACACTTTCTGTTTAGAATTAAGCTTTAGGTGGTCGGCATAACGCGTCTTTAGGTGGTTTTTATAGTAGTTAGGGTTAACAGCAAAACCGCAGGTGATATAAACCCATACTTAATAATCCTCTAAGTATTAAAGGAGATCCATTACGCACGAAACTTCTGTAAATAAGGCGGAAAATAGGAAAATCACTATGATTAAAGAAAGTAGTACGCAGCAAGACGCGTTCGCGTCCGCGTAGAACCAAAACATGTGAAACACATAACGCTAACTACTAACATGTAGGTGATTTAAAGTCTCCGGAGGCTAGCTCCTAGCAGGAAACAGACATTTCCGATAGGCCTAATGGGGTTAATGGGGCGCAATAGGATTGATGGAGGTGTATATAGATGTTTAAGGTTACGAAGGGGGCAGCCGGGGGCTAAAGGCTGGAAGATTAAGTGAGCGAATCAAGGGTCGGAATGAATGGGGTGTGGGCTGGGTTGATTCGCGCATGTATCTCTAGGATACGTATGAATCGAGAGTTGGCCGAAACTGCACCTCGTTAGTTTTGATGTTGAAATATTGTACGGGTCGGGTCCATCGATGAAGATCTCGGAGGATATGTGTTCTGGGGCAGCTGATACTGTACGTCGTTAGTTTTGATATTGAAGTGGCGGGAGCTTGAAGCTCTTGTAGTCCACGATTGATTTCAGAGTGTCCTTTTCCTCCGGTTACGGCGTCCTTTTCTCAGAGATTTCTTCTCTTCCTTCAAAGTGTCGTTCTCGTCTTTCAGGGTGTCCTTTTCCTCGGTCACGGCGTCCTTTTCCGCGGTCACGGTGTCAAGCCTTTCTTTCAGATCGTCGGTTGCCTCGGTCAGACCCTGGTTATCTTGTTTAGCGCGGTCGAGCTCCTGTAAGAGCTCTTTCCGCTCTCGCTCTTTCGTCGGTCCTTGATGGTGTTTCCAGCGAAATGTTCCTCAAAGGTCGGCCTCTGGGTAGGTTGGTCATTCAGGTGATCGTGCTGCGGCGTATCGGGTCCGATGCCATTGTCCCCATACTCGACGGGAGCGCTGTAGTCACCACACTCTGATCGAGACCTCGCAGGTGCTCTGCTCCGAAGGCAATCACGCAGGGAAGGGCCGTTGAGAGGAAAGAGGCGAGAGATAGTTTGAGGGGGCCTTCAGCTGTCGAGTCGTAAGATGTTCTACTCCAGTCTTCCAGATATGGTGATGGCACGCGGCCGAATGGCTGAGGAGGATGTGGAGGCTCACTACCGTCAGACTCCGAGAAACGATTGAGGGCATAAACAATGCCGGTAGCGCTCGTACCGTGCGACGATGACATCGCTGCATCAGACAAGGGCACAGGATCCGGGATCTGGGGCACCCCGCAAGCTGACAGTCGAATCAAGCAAGGGCTGGAAGTCACTGACCAAACGAGACAAGAGAGTGGTTTGCGGTATCTCGGGCCGGCGGACGAGACTGGAGGAACTTCGCTCAAGCTGGAATGCTGTCGGTGCCGCCGGTGGGTGAGCGGTAAATCCATACGAATTTTTGGTCTGGCTTGAGGTCCAGCTGAACAATAACTCAGCTCAAGCGTCATGCAATTCTTAGAGTGTGCTGCCGTCCCCACCGCCTCTCCCCACGCACGGATGATTGCTATTCAGCCTTTTCTTGGCGTTCCGCCCGCCAAGCTGTCGCTAACCCAACTGAGAATGGGCAGAAGTGCTTAAGGTGAGATCCTGAACCTCACATTTTCAGCTATAGCATGTTCCAGACATTCGTAATCTTTGGCTTGAGCGGGCACGTATCAAACGCGAGGGATTATAGGGAAACTCTAGGCATCATTATTCTTACGGCCGTTATTCCTGAGCCAAGGCGATGTACGTTCATGGTGCTCTAAGCTAAAACTCAGCTGAACTACGCCGCTTTTTTGTCTCTTCTGCTTTATAGCAAAACAAGCCAGACTTCACAAGGCATATATACCTCACGGTAGACCACTTGATCTTCCCGATAAATCTATCCCGACTCACTACATTTCCGGAGACTACTTTACAGAGACCAAGTGGAAGACTTCTGAATTCTTCTCAACACACATTAAGATACTATGGCTGCTCCACTTCAGTATGAACAACTTGTGGAAAAGTACAAGGAGGACTCATCTACAAAAGTTCTGGATGCGGGCGACAAAAAGCCCATCCAAGTCGGACTCCTAGATGTCGTGATCGACAACAAGTACAAACCCCAGCTCGTCCGCGAGAACGGCCGATTGAAAGTCGTCGTTGAAGCTGATGCAAACGGCATTAAGATCGAACACCCTTTCCCGAATCCTAAGGTCGTTCTTCTTGGCGCCGCACAGATCAAGCAACGTGACACCACCGTTGAAGCAACAGCCTTTCGTCCTCAGGGCACCCCAACTAGTTTCCCGCCATCAAAGGACGATACAGCTCAGGACAGGACTCGAAATATACCCACAGTTATCTTTGGGCCGGACGACCGCGTCGTCTTCCACGACACTTCCTTTCCCTGGCGCCTTTGTGGCAAGGTTCAAACTGCTGTAGCACGTGGGTCTGGATGTATGATTGGCCCCCGCCACGTCCTCACGGCAAGCCACTGCGTGAACTGGGCCGCGGACGGCAGCGCGGGGTGGATTAACTTCACGCCTGGGTACTACGACGGATCAGGACCGTGGGGCACGTTTGCGGCGACCACAGTCTACGCATACGTAAAGAATATCGGCGCTCTCCTCGACAAGCAGACTGCATTTGATTATGCCGTTCTCGTGCTCGATAAGCGGATCGGAGACACAATTGGCTGGGCAGGTAGGCGTGTGTTTGACGATTCGTGGGTCAACACTGCGCAGTGGGCCTTCATTGGATATCCCGGCGACCTCACCGGCACCGAGCGGCCGGCTTTTCAGGGCAAGGTTGTTGTTACCAGCAACAACCCGAATTTCACGCTAAATGGACGAAGCGGTGGACGAAGCGGCTCTGTGCTTGGTCACTTCAGTGATATCACTAGAGGCATGTCAGGTGGGCCACTCTGGGGTACGTGGACGGGCGAGGAGGGGCCGAGAGTCGTTGGAGTGTGCAGCACTAGGGATGGGCCGCCGATTGCAGTTCCAGATGGATCAACGAATCAGGATAACGAATTTGGTGGGGGCCAGGCGTTGGTTGATTTGATCATCGAGGCGACGACTGAAGCTCCATAGTCGGATAAGGAGAATTCGTAGCCTATATTTCTTCATTCCGTCTTCAGCAAAGCTTGATTTTCAAGTCGTAACTGCGAAGGAAAAGCACCGCTAGTTGCGTTACTCTTACTCCACGTCTTGTCCACTATTAACTGGTGACTCTCTATTAACATGAGTGACTATTACTGTTGGGCGATATTACTAGCTCGATTGATAGCTGCTAGAGTGCTATCTAAGTTATATAAGGCCATCCCCTGTCTCTCCACCTGGTAGTATCCCTAGTCCATCCGTGTGTCCGCTCCCTGCCAGATCCGCTTCTCAGCCCCCTCACAATGCCCAGCTTGCGGCCCGAACGTGTTTGGCTCCCTCCTGACTGATCTCTCTGCCCCTGAAAGGTGTCCCTCCCCTTCCTAAATGCCGTTCTGCCCCACAGCGTGCCCACCTCATCGCCGGCCGTGATGGGTAGCGTTGTCGGCGCTGTACTCCGAGCGCAAACGTCCTCGGAGCAATCTATCCTTCGCCGACCGCCGTGACAATAATCGATCGCGTTCGGAGGGATGAGGTTGCCGGAGTGGCTGAGGACGCGTTTGCGTTCGGCGTGCATAAGAAGTGCAAGAAAGGAGTCGCAAGCCGTCTCGCTGACCATGCGACACCTGCTCCTGTCAGCCCGTCGTCATCCAACGTGGTCCTGAACGTTGATCTCCTTACCTAGAGGCCTCTCTCCAGGGTCTAGCCCGGCTCTGACTGTCGTTCGGATCGCCTGCTGCAGTTCTCCCGAGCAGCGTCGATGCCGGATGGGCTCGCCCGAGGAGGTTGCGCTGACACCATAGCATGTGGTGCCAGAAGGCGTCGCAAAGACGAAACCTCGTGCAAACCACGATGAACATCGTCCAGCAGTAGTCCAGTCTCCGCCGAGCAGCTGGTGCAAAGAAGGCGGCCGCCGTACGAGAGTGGAGGAAGTGAACGGTAAAGACGCGCACCAGTAATCGTTCCTGTGAAGCGACTATCCAGTCCTCCCGGAACTAGTCTGTGAAGACCTCCAGGCCCAGCTCGACGTCGGCGTTCTCGCTTTCGGAAGGAAAAAGGGCAGTCAATTCGCTGTCCCTCCCCACGGACCGCGAGCTCCTGGTTCTCGACGCAATGTCAGTAAGGGGCGCAATCGGTCCAGGTCGCTCCTCTCACCCTCAGATCCTTTTCCAAACCCCTTCACCAAGGCCTGTCTGCAGCGTATCCGCTCCTTAGTAACCGAGCAGAAACTGCCAGCTGTGAAGGGCGATCGTGATTCTTGATGCCGTCGAGACCGTGCGAGAGCATCAGACCCATACCAGAGAGCTCGCGCTGGAACACGAGGTGGCCTGGTAACCGCAAGAGCGTTGCTTGATGCTACCGAGCGGATCTCATGTCGCCCCTGCCACCGAAGGTGAGGACTTTCGAAGGTATCATTGAGTTGCCGCGACTGCCAGAGTCAGCGGGCTGAATCCAGTTGAATCGAGCTGAGTGATAGCCAAGCAAGAACAGTGCGCGAGAGGATTACCAAACAAGGCCTAACCCCGGCGCAAGACGCCTTTCGTCGATTGCAGCCTCTGCGTATTCGGGCTCGGCGGCAGAGCGCAGGCGGACATTGTGTCCTAACCGGAGCGAAACAGTTGACAGCGTCTCGTAGGTATCAAGGCTCTCAGCCAGGTCGTGGAGTTGGCCTTGTGCTTGCCCAGCATGCTTCGTCGGATGGCAAAAATGACGCCGATGCGCAGCGGGATCCGAGTCTCCTTTCTATCATAGCAAGCATCTGCAGCTTCTCGACCGCTTCCTCGTCTAAGCCTCTTCATCTTCCATGGCAGCCGTCCGTCAGCGTACGTTCAAGTCTCCAATTCACTGTCTGCTTGACCGGGGACCAAATTGAGCTTCGGCATCGCTGCTGTTAACCTCGATCAGCATCCTATCACTAGAAAGCAGCAGGAACGGAGGCCTACAGCGTTGCGCCGAGCGCAATGGGACTTCTAGACGTGGTGAGAAGCCGGCAGCAGTCTGTCACTGCGTCGAAACCGGGGGGAGCTGGAGGAAGGGTGTTGCTCTAAAGGACGCGGCTTGATGGTGCGAAAGCGGGCTGATGAAGACGAGCGCAGGCGCAAGCGGAGACGATGACAAGACAGAGCTGATTGACTGATGGTGAGAAGAAACAGTCGACAGTGGTTTGGTGTTGTCGTGTGTAAGGCGGGTACGGGTGGGAAGCGGATACCAGTTTTGCGACATCGCGCCTGATACCATCAAGATCCGGGAACAGCCAAGCTGGATGCTACTGAGGATTGACGCTGTCTGAGCCGCTTTCAGGCGCAAGGGGAAAATCTTGTAGCGTACTGCTGGAAAAACCATCTTTGAAGCAGCTAGTTAGAGTGACATGACAGAGCTGGCCCGATGCTCAAGCTCATCGTAAAATGCAAGCAACCCAGAGTCAGTCTCCTCGAAGTCAGCAATGAAAGCACCACAAAGCCAGTGGATGTGAACGAAACAACACGCCCCCTCCTCCTCCCCCCTGCCCTCAATCGCGGATCTTCCGTGGCCCGCCAAGGCACCGTCTGCGTCTTCCTCCTCGAGCCGTTTCCTCTGCCGTTCAGAACGGGCTTCGGCCTTGAGCGACTCGATCTCCGACCGATACCAAGCGACTGCGGATTCCGCTACTGTCCACTGGGCTCGCATCAGGGTGACGAAGTTCTTATACTCAACTTCGAGGATCTCCAAGTCCTGAAGTGCCTCATCACGAGCTGCCGTGATTTCCGCAAGCTAATCCTCAAGTTGCTCAACATTAGTTTGGAGCTGAGATTGAGCGTCCGCGAGTCGTGTGGTTAAGTCTGCCTTCTCGTTGGTAAGCCCTGCGATCTGAGTGTCGGCTTTGCTCAGCTGAGCCCTGGAAGACTCGCAACGGTTCTCCAGGTCCAAGATCTGCGCATTGACTGCATCCAGCTTGGTCTTGGTGGCCTCGCGCGCAGTCGCAGCCTCGGCCTTCCCCTTTTCTAGCTCAGAGTGCTGGAGCTTGACGTTCTCCAGTTCGGTTTTGGCTGCATCGAGCTCGGTTTGCAGCTCAGACTTCTGGAAGGTGGTCTTGTTCAACTCAGTCTTGGCTCTGTCGAGTTTGGCCTGGAGGTCCAACTTCTCGGAGTTGGTCGTGTCAAGTGCAGTCTTGACTCCGTTGAATAGGGTCTGCAGCTCAGTCTTCTCCGCTCTGAGCAATTCTAGCTTACCGCCGGTGGTCTCGCATTCTTCGCGAAGGTCCGCTTCTGCCATAGTGAGCTCTGAGATGCGGTCGTCAAGCTGGGCAACCTGATCCTCAATGCCCTCGCCTTTTGTCTGCAGCTCAGAAATTCGGGGAGCAGCACGCGATTCAGTTCCATTCCGCGTCAACTGCATATTCTCCCTCGAGCGCGACATCCTTTCCTCCTGTTGCACGTTGACAGTCCAAAGCTCACGTCAGGAAAGCAAGCTAACAGCAGGCCGTTGCTGAGTTCGGAGCGGGCGGTAAAGGTCGCCAGCAAGCTGACGCCGGTATGCGCTGCTGATGTGGATCTTGGATATGTAACAGTGTTATGGTGATAAGCTCGGGAGAGATGACCCCGAGAGAAGTTAACCGCACACAGGCTGTTACAATAGCGGCGGAACTGGCAGGTTGAGAGGTTCAGGTTGCTCAGACAATGCTGTCCGTGGCCGAAGATAAGGCGGGTGCACGTGAGATTGTGTTGGAGACCGAAGGGGGCGAAATCCGACGAACTTCGCCACTGGTAAATGATGGTACGTCACCGCTACCTCAACGACCCGTCACACGGCCGCCAAAATCTTGCGAGCGGAGATAGCTGCGGTCGCACACAATCAGCCCCATCATCTGCCTTTAACCATCCTCATTCCCCGCGACAGGAAAACTCTTGTCAGCTCGCTCTTACCTGTCCTTCGATCTTAGCACCTTTCAAGCTCACCCAAAGTAATCCGCGGCAGCAGCAAGCTGTCAGCTTTTCAACCCGATCCCCTCTGGTAAGTGTAAGATTTGACTGAGACGAAATGAGTAGACGACTGAGATTTGGGCACAGGACTAAACAGCTTGCACCTAGAAGGCCGCAGCAAGCAATGGCCCCGGCCAGGTAACAACTAATGAGATGTTTGAATGCACTTGGCGCACAGCACTCACTGCCACTATAGTGACAACGAAGCAGCATAACCTCCGCCAGCTCAAGATTCAGCTGCGCAATCCGTGGCACGTCAGGCTCCAGCGGATCAAAGCTCGGTGCAGCAAGCTGCGATTCAGCAAGGTTTGGATCAGTAGTCTACAGCTTCTCAGGCTCTTATGGCGCAGATTAGACCTCTACCTGCTTCGGGAATTCAAACCGGGCCCACTTCCACGACGCGGTAAGCTTTCTCACCTTACAATCGGTCACCATTTCCTGATTCGCTGACTGAGTACCAGAAATGCCATCACCCATCCTGAAGCCGTCGAAATGCTTAGGGAATGTCATGCCAACGCCGCGACTTGGATAAAAGACTTAGATATCTCCAAGCGCAGGGCCGTAACAGACCACAAACGCTACGAGGAGCTCGACGCCGAGATCGACCGCCTAAAGAAAGAGAACGCCGACCTAACGGATGAACTGACCCGCCCGAAGGAACGGTTGTAGATGGCAGTTTCTCTGCTCGGGTCGATCACAAGATAAAGCACATCACACTTAAAGTATACTAGAAACTGCCTGGCTGGACGTGGTGTTGCTGCCGGTGGGTATCTGCGGTTCTGTGTTCTCTAGCGATCTTCTCTTCTCTGGTGGCCTTCTATTCTCTGGTGGTCTCTATCGAGTGATGGTGTGGGTTTCTTCTGGGTGATGCGGTGGATTGCTTCTGGGTGATGCGAGGATTGCGGATGACGGACAAAAATGGGTTGCTTTACCAATTGATGCGATGGATAATTCACTGGGAGTATGTGGCTTGTACACTATGTCTCGATACAATGGCAGCTTCCAAGGTTGATTTCTCTTGTGATCGCATGTCTCCGTTGCTGAAGGTGGTGGACGATCGGCTTCCCTAATACGGTAGCGCGTACGCCGAGCTCAGACCGAGGCATCCTTACTCAGTCTGACTGCCCAGGTGCGAGGCCTTGAGAACGTACGAGGCCTGATCGAAAAAGGTCAAGCAGTGTCGAATTCGTATGACAGAGACTAACAAACTGAACATGCCGCACTTGCAGCAGCGCGATAAAGGCTTAATGTGCTCCAGCTTCTAAAATCCCAACGAAATTATAAGGTTCACTACTTGGCGATTAATCGTAAGAGAGCCACAGCGCACAACTTGCTCAACCGCGCCTTGGTACGGCTGGGCCAGGCGATGCAGTACGCTAACTGCAAAGATATGTGCTTACAATTCTATAAACACCTCCAACTACTCGCCTGCGTAGGATCACCCGTGCCCGAGTAAACGTTACGTGTCGGGTACTTGCAATGCGCGCGCCGCAACGCGACGCCCAGACCCGCCGTGTTATTCATAAACTTGGTCCCGACGATCCTCTCCGGCGCCGTCCCGTTCTCCACCCAGCGCACCATGGCCGTTAGAATACTCCCCTCCGGATCTAGCGTCGCATTACCGCTGCTCTGCCTAATAGCCCACGCGCCAGGCCCGCCCCTATAGTGCTCTATACCCGAGATGCGGAAGTAGCGGTAAAACCCATTAAGCGCCTTAGAAGGCAAGTTTATAGTCCGCGAGACGTGACTATAATACCGCGCTAAGTTATTGCTCGAGATAATGCTGTCCATGAGCCCGTGATACTGTAGCAGCTTGCCGCCTCTGTCCCTAAACGCAGTAAGGTCGCCCTCCCACGTCTTGATGCCGCCTGGGTTAATGCGCGCGGCGTTCGCGTAGTCGGTTGCGTTTAGTGTGGCTAGGTCCTAGGACGGGTCGTTGTAGACGGCGTAGCGGAACTAGTCGGTCGTGTAAGGGAAGGGCCGGCCCGTGTAGATGAGGCGCTGCACTAAGAGCTCGCTGCTAGGCTGCATGCGCGGGTAGACGAGGGCGCCGTCGAGGCCGTAAAGCGGGGAGAAGATCTCGCGGACGACGTTTGCTTGGACGCCGGTGAGGCAGTTTGTAAAGTTACCGGGCGTGTAGATTAGCGCCTCCGGGTGGTACTAGCAGAGGTCTGGGTCTTTAAGGATGCTATTAGTATAGCCGTTAATGCCGTCGCATTAGTCGAGGATGGATTAATATATAATAGGCCATAACGCCAGCGGGACGAAAGTGCTGGTATTGTTGTTTCTAAGGAGCGTGTAGAATGTCCGCTCTAAGAGGTTAGGTTATTCAAAGAGTTCGCTGGGGCTCCGGCCACGACTCCGTCAAAGCCTTTAGGGAAGTCCTGCACCTCTTTCAGGCCTTACTAGCCGCCAGTCGAGCAGCCTAGATAGTAAGACTTGGTGTGCGGAGCGCCGTAGAAGGCTTGGCTTGTCTATTTACCGACGACGACGCCGGTGTGCACTCTGAGGGGGTTGCTACTACATTACGCGATAGTCGAACGTGTTGGGGCGTATCTCACGATCTCCATGCAAAGTCTTCTACAGAGCCTGGGTTGTTGTAGAATGCGTGTCCAGTAGTGCCATTATGTCCCTTGATTGGTGTTAATTGATGGCCCCACAGCATGATATGCCAAACGTACATTGTTTCCGGAAACGGTCGCGAAGCCAAGGCCGCTGGTGTATGCTATATCTTTATATTGGATGCCTGTAGAATAAGTGTGTTAGTGCTTATGTTCAGGCTAGATCGAGAGTGGCCTGCTGTATTAGAGGATAGGAGCATTCACTCACAGCCGCCCAACCCTCTATTACCCGTACTCAGAAATCTGCCAGTCCAGTCCCGCGGAAGCCATATCTCTACGCTTATACTAGACCTATCGGATGTCGCGACATACAGCGATACGCGGTAAATATCCTTCGGAATGACTTAGTACGGACGGGCACATGTCACATTATTGTTAGGGAAAGTTAGGTCTGTGCCGGCTGGAACATATTGCGAGAACCACACCGTGCCGTTGCTAATGTCGAGCTGCGAGGCAATTCCACGACATTTGTCTTCGAAGCTGTTGGTGGCGAGCGCAAGGCTTGCGGCGCAAGATGCCACAAGGGCCTGGATGATGCCAATTCGCATCGCTGAGCTGCTGGGTTGTGCTTTACGGGCCAGCTGGGGCTTTGTACGCCAGAGTGGACAGCGCTCCGCTCTTATATGGCAGAATGTCCATCACCAAGTAACGGCGAGCATTCTCCCGCACCGACAGGGCGTTCGCCAGACTTGCGGAGATACATGAGGATGAGGACTTTGCCGTTCGGACGCTATCCCGCAGTGCAGGCGGGGTTCATGCAGGATACTATACAATCGACTTGGGCCTACATCGAGGCTTAGAGACGGCAGCAGGTCAATATTGACCCGCAACGACCGGCATTGAATAACGGGAGTTGTGTGGTTGGTAGCTACGAGCAGTTGGAGGCTCTGGTGGCAGCGAAGCGGCTGTCAGGTACGGCTCATCGAGGCGTTGTACTCGAGTAAGGTTCCCTCATTTCCCCACACCGCTGTGTGTCATGAACCCTGCTCCGCATCATCGGCCCGCTAGCATGGGTCTGGACCGCGAGAAAGCTCGCTTTACTATAATTTACCATGACGTCCCAGCAGCATCGCCCCGACCTTCGTACAATATGTAACATCTGTTCAAACAAACTTCGCGAAGCCCCGACCATCAACGAGCGAGTCGTGCAGTCCAGTAATTCCATCCCGAAGCCCCGATCATGTCAAAGATCGAGTCGTTCAATCCAGCAATCCCTCAAGAAGAGGTTGATCGGCTTTGGAGACAGCTTCGACACGCGCGTACCTAAAGATCCTATCGTTCCTAATGCCGGAGAAGATTACGGTTAACGTTTCTGCTATCTACCGTCAGTGCATCAACTAACTTACGCTAGGGCCGTCCATTGAATGGATCCACAAGCTATACAATATCTGGGTGAATGACTACAGCTGGTCCGCCGCTGTAGAGAGGATTAACTTATAGCGCCACTATACAACCGAACTAGAGGGCCTCCGCATCCACTTCGTGCACGAGCGCGTAGATACCTTATCGACCTCTAAGCCCCCTATACCTCTTCTTCTGGTGCACGGCTGGCTAGGCAGCTTCTACGAGGTCGTACACGTCATCCGACCACTCACAAATCCATCGCCGTCGGACTAAGCCTTCGACGTCGTCATACCTTCAATGCCGGGCTACTACTAGTCGTAGGGGCCGCCGCGCGGTTTTACGCTGCAGGACACTACCTATATATTCGATTAGCTCATAAAGCGGCTCGGATACGCTAAGTACGTTGCGCAAGGCGGATACTGGGGGCACTGGGTGATGAGGGAGCTTAGAGTATAGCATAGTGAATCCTGCGTCGCCTTACATATACATATATACCTAACCGCGCCGCCTCTAAGCGAGGAGCCTAACGAGCGGGAGAAAATCGGCGAAGAATAGATAAAGTGGTTCCTGGGCAAGCCTGGTAACGAAACCTATATGGCCTACGCTATCGCGATGCGTACACGGCCACAGACGATAGGCATTACTTTCTCTAACAACCCTATTGGTATTATAATGTGGGTGGGCGAGAAGTATAACGAGATCATAACCTATCGCTTAAGGACCTATAGAACGAGCGGTTTAATAACGATATTCTCACGATAATCTACTTATACTACTTCACTAGTCCTAGTATCATGACTAGTATGCTGTCATACTATAATAATGTGCGGTATAAACGGTATATCGAATTTGATTTAAAGGAGGAAAACTATATTAAATGTCCGTTCGCATTCTTGAGCTTTAGATGGGATATTGGACCCACGAGCGAGCGAGCCGTCGCGAGGACGGGCAACTTGAAGTGGTACAAGTGTGAGTCTCCCACTGGTTCGTACCGCACACGCCAGAGCACTAGTTCACAAGCTACAGGGAGGGACTATGGCGGGCACTTTGCTGCACTGGAAAGTCCTGATGAGCTTGTCTCTGATCTCCGGGAGTTCTTCCCTCAGTGGTACACAAATGAGCCGTCACGCTCGTAGACCCTTGAACGCACAGCCTGGAGGACGAGCTCACAGAAGAACAAGCACGAAATCACGTTTGCATAGTAGATATGCCTAAGGTTGTCGTGTGACTGGGGTAGCATGCAGCCGCAATGACCACGGTGATATGAGCCAAGCAGCTACGTGAGTCCGTTAACTATGCCATTTTGACCCTCCGACTTGTTGACGACAGAACGCCCGGTAAGCCAGTGCTCATATGGGTTTGGGTAAAACAGTCGATCGTCCTTCAACGCCTCCGCCGCATGGCAAGCCCAGTACGGATCTCTCAACATCGCCCTTCCGATAGTAACCATATCCGCCACGTTGCTCTTCACGATCTCGTTTGCTTCTTCGGGGGTTTCAATCCCAAAATTTGCACCTGTAGCAATTCCAGCCTCTTCACGGACACGCTTGATCAGCAGGACATGCATCAGTGGAGAAAGCTGCCGATTGAGCTTGAAGTGCCCGATGCCGCCGGAGCTGCCATCCACAAGATCCACGCCGGCTTGCTGGAGTTTCGACGATAGGGCAACTGCCTCTTCGAATGTCCAGCCACCTTCGACCCAATCCGAGAGCGCAATGCGGGCAAAAAGAGGTTTGTGTGGAGGCCACACCTCACGCACCGCCTCTGCCGTTTCAAGCAGGAAGCGGATCCGGTTGTCAAATGAGCCGCCGTACTCGTCGTCCCGTTGGTTGGAGAGTGGAGAGTAGAACTGTTGGAAGACGTAGCCCCAAGCCGCGTGAAACTCAACAACGTCCGCGCCGAGCTTGTCTGCACGAAGAGCAGCATCAACAAAGCCTTGCTGAACCCGTCGAATGTCGCCGATGGACATCTCCGTGCGAACCTGGCCGCGAGTGCCCCCATAGGCAATCGGCGAGGGCCCAAACGTCTGCCACGGTCGTTCATTTGGGCCCAGAGCCCTTCCTTCACCGAGCGGCTGCCCTCCGCGCCAAGGAATGGTTGTCGATCCCTTCCGCCCCGAATACCCGAGCTGGAAACCAAAGGCGGCGCCCTGAGCATGTACAAAGTCGGCAATGCGCGCGAGCGGCTTGATGTGCTCATCGGACCACAAGCCAAGGTCACCTGCGGAGATCCGGCCTTCCTCGAGCACGGCCGTGTCTTCTGTGAGGATCAATCCGGCACCACCTACGGCACGGGATCCAAGGTGCACGAAGTGCCAATCGTTGGGAAATCCATTTGTGGCAGAGTACATGCACATTGGAGACAGCATAGTCCTGTTGCGGATGGTTATACCGCGGATTGTAATGGGATCGAATAACGACGCCATGCTGAGACGCGCTGGAGAGTGAAGGCGGATCTATTGGCCCATTGACTTGATTGTGAAGTAGCGAACAAGGATAGCGAGAGAGGGCAGACCAAATGATAATAAATATACCCTATGCTTTCTGATTTTAAAAGTCCGAAGTCTTGAGAGATGGCGCTTATTCAGCCGATGCATGTCGCTGACACTGCTGACTCAGGGGTTAAGAAGTGTCACAGTACGGGCCACTGTAGCGAGGAAAGTAGTTTAGTTGTGCATGTTCCTCCTGCAGAGGAACGACAACTTGTGATGCTAGATAACCAAGCGAGCTTTTCCAGAACCTGATCTACGCAACACCTTGAGCCGCCATCCTTGTCCCTGCATCGGTGTCAAAGCACACTAATCGACACATCGCTCAGCGTGATAGATCATCCGTCGCAACAACAGTCAGGGTCCACGTTGTTAGCCGTGGACACCGAGCGGAAAGCTGCAAAATCAGCGTGGTTTGGCATCCGCCCGCCGTGCTCTGATCCCAAACATTTTCACGGACAGAGAAGGCGTACAAATATACATATAGCTCCCAGCTCCTAGACAGGCCTGTATTCTGTCTTCCTTGTTCACCTCGTGGCCAATCATGTATCTACCAATCCTATGGTTTCTATTCCTCCAGCTTTGCTTTGCTTTAACTGTCCCCAAGAAGCCTTCTTCAGATGTCATCAAGCCAGCTGTAGATCCTGCGAAATCTCTCGAAAGGAAGTCATATCGAAGTCGATATTGGAGCTGTACCGCTTGCGTCAGTAAAGACTTTAAAGCCTACGATTGGTCTCCCAAGCCTGCTGACACCGCAGAAAGTGTGCCGGACTGTCCACTCTTTTCCCCGGTAAAGTCAAGTACTTTAACGATACCGTGTATGCTGAGCAGCAGCAATCATACTGGTCACAGCAGCAGCAGCAGACGTATCCTGTGTGCAGATTCACTCCGGCTGAGGCGCGCGAGGTATCGGCTGCCATTCACTTGGTACGCGCTACCCAATGTCGATTTGCAGTAAAGAGCGGTGGCCACGCTTCCTTTGAGGGCGGCTCGAACATTCAGAATGGCCTTGCAATAGACTTAAGCGGACTGTCGGCCTTGAAGCTCTCGAACGACAGCTCCATCCTGTGTGTAGGCCCTGGTAACCGATGGGAGGATGTGTATGCTTTCCTCGACCCGCTGGACCTTTCAGTTGTTGGTGGCAGGAATGGAGATGTTGGCGTCGGAGGGCTGACGCTCGGCGGCGGCATCTCGTATTTTTCAGGCTTCTATGGTAACATTTCGCTATTCCTCCCTTGTAAGACTGCTCTACATCCGCTCGCTAACTTCAACAGGGTGGGCTCTAGACAATGTTGCAAATTATGAGGTCTGACACAATGCATACCGACCAAGCAGAGGCTGACGGACAGTCAGGTTATCATCGCTAACGGGTCGATTGTCAACGCTAGCCTTACGTCACATCCTGACCTGTACTTTGCGTTGCGCGGAGGAGGAAATAACTTTGGTATCATCACCAGATTTGACTTTGAGACCTTCCCGCACGGTGATATGTGGGGTGGCCAGATCTTTTACCCATTCTCAACCAATCAGTCACAATTCGAGGCGTTCTACTGGTGGGCTGAAAACGCCAACTTAGACGCAAACGGTGCACTCATCCTTGCAGCCGCCAGTGTTCCAGGGTACGGGTCGTTCTTCTCAAACGGCTTTGTGTACGCCTGGCCTGTGATGAGTCCGCCATTATTCGACAACTTCACTGCCATTACAAATTTCTCATCAACCGCCCGCTTGACACGGCTACCTGATCTCGTTGCTGAGTTGACAGGCTCGCAGCCCCCTGGGTTTCGGTATGCGCCACTTGCTCAGCCGAACTAGCACCACTGTTGATTGTGTATCCAGGCAGGTTTATATTACCGCGACTTTCAAGAATGATATCCAAATGATGAGTGATATCTTCAAGATCTGGAACGACGCTGTCCAGCCTATTTTTGAAGACATTGCTGGTTTCGTCCCTGCCCTGGCATTTCAGCCTATCACTGCGAAGATCATCGAAAACTTCAGCAAGAATGGTGGTAATGCGCTGGGTATCAGTCCGGAAGACGGCTCCCTCACGTGTAGGACAAGTAGCCTTATCGTAAGGGATCTGTGCTGATTGTTCGCTCGATAGTATGGAACATGGACTTTCAATGGAGCGACAGAAGGAACGACTCTATCGTACTTGACATGATTCAGAACATCATCGCCGAGGGGAACGCAGTCGCCAAGTCTTGTGGGCTGTTTCACCGATACATCTATCAAAATTATGCATACATCACTCAGGATGTGTTCGCCGGGTACGGCGAGGAAAATAAGGCCAGACTTCTCCGGATTTAGAAGATGTATGATCCGCAGAAAATCTTTGTGAAGTTGCAGCCCATTCTGATATCTTTCTCGCTGCTTGCCTCGGTCGCGACTTCACAACGTCTCACCTTGATAATCTCGCAATTCATTAAGCGCAAACTGTTAAACGCGTAGCTTATTTAACTCGCGGGAACTGCCTCCTGCGCGCCTGTATGTGGGTTCCAGTTGATGTTCGTTGGTTGCGGTTGAACCCCAAGCTGCCCAAACGCTGAAGCGGTCTTAAGTTTAGTGAAACTGAAGAAACACGGGTTCTTCTAGACTTGCAGAGGTTGTTCTCGATTAATGCATATATCTACTGTCATGTTAAGAAGTTCTGACGCGATGTCACGAACAACGGCCGGTGGGGTGCGGAACAGGAACGATCAGTGCCAAGCATCACGTGTAAGACTGATCACTGAGAGAACGCCAAGAATGTAATTAGGGTGATCTGGGCGTCGGCGCCGGGCGCTCAAACAAGTATATAGGCGGCACTGTTTCTCGTTCGTTAGAACGGTGAGCTCAACTCAAATAAAAATCTAGCATTCTTTGTAGCTTGGAATAATCTCGCTTGTGATATCGATCCTCACCTTGTTGACAATACCTTGGCACTGCTCCCTTTCTCCTTAATCAGGACCCCAACCGTTACAGACCTACTTGCATGCTATTTGCAGTCCGTCCTGCGCTAGAATTATAACACAATACTATTCAATCTACCTGCCTAGCTGTGTTTTGCAATTTGCTAGCGTCTCTTCAGCTGTATATGACACAGGAACGGCTCTGTTAGATTATCTATATATTCCTCTCCGAATTGGGTTCGAAGGTAATCGATCTTGTACCAGTATTTTTTCTCGTCATCTGGCCAGTCCGCATCTTCTAGATAGTGGTTTACACAGACGTAGTCGACCGATTTTCCCGCATATATATGGACACCGCTAATGCTTAAGTTTGCGAGGTTTCTCCCTTCTAGGTACTCTTTATCTCCGAGTAGGAGGATCTCTGCTGGGGGACGACACCTAGGACACACTTCTATATCTCGTCTGTATTCGAAGTGGAAAGCGTGTTTACTATAATGCGCTGGCCAGACGGACTGGAAGGCGGCGTAACTATCTCTACAGATAATATAGTCTCCCCCTAGCTCTAGCTATATGCGCCATTCTTCTGCGAAGGTGTCGGTCGCGATAACTAGAGACAGAACCTCGTCATCCTTTAAAACGAACTAATTATTAAGTTTTTCTTGGTCTGCAAGATTCTCGATGGCTCGTCGATAGCTGGCTGGGTCCAAGAGTTTCACCAATTGTAGACGCTTCGCCACTTCTATTACTATAAGCGTATCCTAGAAGTGATAGAACTCTCCGAATAGGGCTATACTAAAGAGCGCCCTAATAAAGCCTTCAATAGAGAGCCTTTAACTAACTCTTATATAGTAGGTATAAGTAAGCGCGGGGGCTATCACTATAATTATTATAGTATATAGCGGTAAAGCGTAAGTGTGTATACACATATAAATGTGCGTGTGGTAGAGTTAGGAGAGGGCGTTAAGGGGTTAGCAGGTTTAATGGTTTTAAACTATAGTATAAGTGGTCCAGCCAGCGGGTCAGGGCTCGGGGCTGCGGGGGGTTTTTTTTTCCTTAGTTATCATTAATTAGAGGGAAAGAGAGAAAGAGTAAGCGAATTAGAGGGGAAGGAAAGAGAGGAAGGGGGCTGGGTGGGATTGGAAATGCAGTATTCAGTCAGGGATTCAACCAAATCAGGGCCGATTTTTGAAGGCATATCTGTCAGGATATACTTACCCCCTAGAGGCGGTTAAAGGTCTTAATCAAGCAAATTTGCCACCAATATAGTAATGTGGGTCTGCCTTCACTAGGCTGAGTATAACTAAAACGACCAGAGTGGCTTACTTTAGTCGCTCGAGAGGCGAGCTTAGTCGACATCATTTACTCGCCGGACGATAGCTAGCTGGGCCTCTCTGAAGGCTTAAACGGCTTCTGTGGGCTCCAGCGCTTTAATAATGACGACCCGTGATATGCTCGCCACGTCTGTGGAAGATACCAGGCAAGTATAATAAAGTATAATAATATTCTCTACTCCGATCGGTGCCACTTTCACCGCACCAAACTGCCTCCCATATTTAGAGACCTCAGTCAATCTGCATTGGCGTAGTGGTGCGGGACGTATACCGCTCGGCCAAGATTGATTCGTACTTAGAAGGTAGGAATACCTTGAACCCAAGACTAAGGCTTCGATTCCCAGCAAACAGCTCAAGCACCTTTCCAATTACTTCGTCCGTTTCCGTGCTAATTCAAGTAAGTGATCTTGGCCGCTCGTGAATCTGGGGAGATAATCACCGTCCGCTCTTAAAGTCTTTCATAATATCCAAGAACTCGTTGTACACATCTGGCTGGTCGGCATACTGGGCCTTTATTTGGTCAAGGTAGCTCAGCGCATCCTAGAGGCGCCTGGTTAAGTGAGGATCCTATATGCTCTTGCGAGAGTTCCTATACCTTCATGACTGATCCCACGCTCCGATCGTGCCGACTGTCTGCCGGTGAGTGAGGCTGGCGTTGGATGATATGGAGATTAGATGAATGTCCTTAGAAGCCAAATCACGGTATCGCGTGGGCCTTCAGATTCCCCAGGCCTGTAGTCAGAGACAGGAGGGAGCGGAGTATTATACGACGCAGTGATTTATCCGGCGGAATAAAGCCAGTGCTAACGCCGAGAGGCAGAGTCAGCGGAAGTTGTGAGAGGGGCTAGCAGGTGGGGCGCGCCGCGAGCTGACGCGTCTATATTTGCGGTTCGTCACTTGATGCTGCAAAGCCGTAAGGCAGCAAGATTGTAAATTGTACATTACTCTAGATTCGAACACATCGAGTCTACCTCAGGTGATTAATAACTTTTCATTCGCTGCTACTATTAGCTCGCTAAGTTAAGCGATCGTCTATTACTATACCACCACTAAAAGTTAAGTGACACGGGCACGTAATTGGAGCTAGGCAGCCGTCGCCTTTATAGCGATTATTTATTATTTCTTATATAGCCTAAATACGCGATGCGTTCCAGCATGGAATACTTAAGTAGTAGAATTCTTATATTTAATAGTACTAATTAGTAAAAATAGGAAAGTTATTAAAGTAATAATTATTTTAGATGCTATTAAAAAATTTCATAAATCAGAAATTTATTTATTATTAGAAGATTAAAATGAAAGAAAAAAAGGAATTATATAAACTTATTATACGTTATAAAATACTCTTAGTGTCTAATAAAAAGAAGATTATTTAAGAGATAAGGTCTTTAACTTACAATTGTTATATAAAGATGAAAAATGCTTACTTTTGTATTATCTAAATAGATTTAAATGTTGGATTTAGATTACCTTAATTATAAATATTTAATTCTTAGATAAATTACAAAAATAGTGCTATAAAATGGAATAAGAATAACTATTAGAATTATAGAAAATCTCTAAAAAAGCGCATGTTACTAGCTATATGCTCCCCACCCCTCTAGCATCCCCTCAGCGAATGCATATGCGCTTCCTCCTCCTCCTACATTATCCAGCACGCCACGCACCCGTCCGCCAGCTCGTCCAACACCTTCCGTACCTGCTGCTATTCCTCTGCCGCCTCCACCTGTGACATCTACCAATCCCTTACCCCTTCCCCGCATCGATCGTAGAGCGCCATATCCATATGCGAGCACTCCGTCTCTTGCCCATCTAGATACCCGCTCATCACCCCTCGCCGGCAGCCGTCCGCCTCGATAAACGCCGCTATCGCCGCCTCGTCGATCATCCATTCCCCCTAACCTCTCCGCTGCGTCGCCCCTTCCTCCACCAGTATCGTCGAGTCTACTGCCTCCCCCGCCTGTCCGGCACGGCCCGACTCTTGCGCGAAGTCGATCATCCCGCACGGCACCCCCACGTGGGAGCACGAACACGATCCCGGGGTAGTCCACCCCCGTGCCCAGCGCCGAAGTCGCCGCTATCAAGCCTCCCTTTTCCAATCACGCTACCGACACGCAATCACTGCTGCTGCCCCAAACGCACGCGCTCCGTCAACTCTCTGTCCTCAATCGCGGTCCGGATGCTGACTGCCTCACCGTAAAACTGCCTCCACGCTCCCTCGCTGCTCATGCTGACTGCCACGGGGCTGCCTGCCCCTTGTTTGGTCGGCGTAGTCGAGAGTCCTCTTCTACCAGCAGCAGTGAACAAGTGCTCGTGCCAGAAGAGTATGGCCATAAAGTCACCACAATCGACTTGAACGACTTGGAGTCCAGCGCCGGCAAGGTGGGCGCGAGATTCTTAATCGGTATATAGTCCATTACAAGGTCGGCTTAGCTATAGCGATTGCGACACCGTTTTTTGCCCAGCGGCCACCCTTTACGGAAAGCAGAATGTGCTGGAAGCGATTTAGAGGATGTAGAAGTACACTTAATGCCTAATAGCTGTGGGCAACAAGGCGTACAAAAGTATGAAACGCCTGGTTTGAGTGGCTTCTCTTCCCTAAGAAGTGGGTAGCAGCACGACCATATCTTAGCTTTCTCTGCAGCGAGAAAGAAAAGACGCAGCTGGCGGGCCCGCTTCCAAGGGAACGTAGCCTGCCGAGAAAGTTGTACACCCCCACTATCTTCGTCTAGGCACTTTTGTGCGGCGTTTATGCAACTCTGACCAGGGAGTAGAGACAATGATGCCCCTGAGGCAGCCAGCGTGTAAAGGTTACCTACCAGTCTTTCGCGGAGGGAAGCCACCGTAGTAGTCATCATAGCCGCCTGATTCAACTCAGAGTCACCGCTCATTGGTAGTGGATTCTAGAGAGAGGCCGGCGCCCCCTCCTTGTCGTCAAACAAATGGAACCCCCTGTTGTAGTCCAGGTAGTGGCTGGCCGGTGCTGATTGCTTGATTGCTGGCTGTAGCTTAACGAGGGCGCGTTCTGTGTGTTCTACTGTGGTAGCCTTGTTGCCTTGCAATCTCCCCTTCAATACAATGAACCCCTCAAATACGTTATCCATATGCTTGCTTGGCCCAGCGTGCCCAGGTGGGTGCTCCAGGGCTGGAGATCACGCTATGACGACCGATCCGCCAGCGAATGCACCTGACAGGGAGGACCAATCCAAGGCGCTAGTGGATCTGAGCTGGGGCATGTACAGATAAAATGGTTCTCCAGCGTGGATGTTTGATTGGACGAGGCTTGAACGTGATGAGTAGTCAGCTTGAGATTAACCACCTCTGCGAGCACTTGATAGCCCCTCAGCCGAGTGCACACGTGTAGAATAACGCCACGCCACTCGACGGGTTGCCTGATGCGCTTGCCGCCAGGCGAAACGGCTTGCACCCAGGGGCGAAATGGGTTGCACCCGGGTGCAAAGAATTATATGAGAAAGCGGGCATTTTAGTTTCGCAACCGGGTGCAAGGTAACCCTATAGCTAAGGCACGGTTTTCAGATAAAGAATCTCTAAATCCTGTATTCACCAATCGCATGCGGCCGCGTAGAAATCACCTCCCCGTTCGGGAGTCCGATTAGTCTACAGCGTTCCGCACTCCTCGAGTGGATGCGCGAAGGCTGGGAAGAAGGCGCCGCGTATAGTAATATCACGGGCTGGAATCACAGGCTGAATATGTGAAGGACGGAGAAGGCACGATCACAGGCGGAAGACACGAAAGACAGGTAAGGTAGGATCAAGAGCGGAAGGTGCGAAGGGCGTCAGAGAATGCAGGGCGGAGTAAGATCACGGCTAGCAGATAAGGCGAATAGCTATCGTAGAGGGAACAATTGAACGAGGAGCAGAGCGCGATACGGAAAGACTGGCGGGATGCTAGGTGGCGGGCTTACGGGCAAGGGTAAGGTTAGATAGAACGCAGAGAGCGGAGCGCAATCGCGAGTAATATAATAGACTATAGAGCAGAAGGTAGCGGAGTGGGATAACAGGGTGGGATGCTGGAGCTAGTTTTCGGGGAGGATATAGTAGGCGCACCACGATAAGTAGACAAGACGATGCAGATGTCGTGAGGAAGGCCGAGATTTCGCTTTCAGGGAAGGGGACTGAACCTCGGAAATGGACTCGCGCGATAGATACGGCGCGGTGCAGACGCGGATGGTAATAGAGAGAGCGGTGGGCGATAGGAAGGCGAGGGATCTCGGGGAAGCCGGACGGCGGCAGAGATGGCCTATAGCGAGGGAGAGAAGTCACCGCGGAGTAAGACGGCGAGCTGTAGCGGTAAGGATAGTAACGTCACGATTCCTATGTACAGCAGACAATAAATGGAAGGCAGACGCCGAGTGTATACATGAAACCCCTATTACCTAGCAGTTGAAGGCATCTGACGAGGACACTTAACACCGAGCGGATAGGATCATGCGGCCTTGACAAGGGTTCTCGGGCTGAGAGACCGGGCTATTAAGTATGGAGAAGGTCGGGCGCAAGGGCGTCGCGGACTTTGGCGCGTTCGGTGATAGGTCCCGACGGGGGAGGACTGCGGATGGTGGTTGCGGGGAGAAGGTAACCGTTTGTTAGATATGGACATTGGCGAACAGCGAACTTGGCTTGGTGGCGTAGAGGCGGGGTCGTGGAGGCGGGCACTTGGAAGCGGGACTTTAGAGGCGGGACGGTGAAGGCGGCAGCTCGTGAATGCGAACTCTTTAGAGGCGGAGACTCCGATGGACACACCGCGCACATGAGTGCCGAAGCTTTCGCTGGCGGACGACGGCATGCGGAGGCGGAGGCATTGCGCGGAGAGAGAACACCACGCGAGGGTGATCAGGCCATCGGCGGAGAGAAGATCTGGATTGTTAGCAAATCATGAGGGGAGGTCGAGCTGCATGCTGAACACAGCAGGGGGTGAGCTCGCGGAGGCGACACAGCTGAGGGCTACCGATGTAAAGCGAGGCACGTACGCCCAATCGGCGGGGAATGGAACTTAACAAGTTGGGAGAGCAGCAGCGAGAGTCGCATATGAACAGTGGCGGCTTCATGCGGGCACTGCGCACGTGAGTGACATGCCGGCCCGCAGAGGGTGAAACAGGACTAAGAGTCTGCCTTTACGATGGCCTATCACTTGTGAAGATGATTAGGTTGGATGAGATGGAGGGGGTCCGGTGCCATGCTGCACGCAAGGGAGCTGAGAGTTACCGAGCTTTTGATAGACGCGATAATGCGGGAACGCTCGGCGTGTAGGTGGCCCACGTACAAATGCGGAGAAAGCAGAGGATGTCTTGCATGAGGACCACGCCGCGCCGCTCTTACCCGAGGGGCCTGCTACAGATCGACGCTATGGTCAGAAGGGCGAGAGATCGAGAAGAGGACGCGGACATATGAGAATGGAGTGAGAAAATGGTGAGGCGCGGCACGACACCGAGGGGAATAGCAGGCGCTGTAAGATTTCCGGAGTTCAGGCTGGAAAGGGGACTCTGGAATGCGGTGCGGGAACGGCCGCCATCTGATGCTTCAATGCAGCCTAGGAGATGACGAGCTGGCGCGGAAACGGACTAGGGATTGGCTGGCGGCTCCAAGGAAGATTGGCAGAGCGGATACGAGGGAGGCAGGAAGCTCAAACTCGTGGGTAGACTGCGCGGGTGAGAATCTACGAGCGTGCACCTACGAATCGGACGAGGGTTCGATGAACGTGGGTATCTCTACGGGTAAGATATGTCAGCAAGGCTTTGTGACGGAGGTCCGGTGGGCAACCCTTGCAGGCCGAGATGTTGAAGGTCACATGACCATGTAGATGTAGGGGAGATGGGCTTACGCCGTGCCGACCTGGCCTTGATGATGGTTACGTTTCGAGGCTGATCTGACAGTGACCTGCTTGACACCACGGAAGAGACCTTTGAGACTTGGTGACTCTACAATCTGACGGGATTTTGCGGCCCGGGCTGGTCGAGCTGGCCTGGCGCTACGGACAAGCATCTGCGGATAGCATCCTACGGATAAATCATGTGGGCATGATATGCAAAGGGGAACCTATGGACGGGATTTTGAGGATGGGATACTACGTGTTACGGGCAGGAAGCCGCGGAGAGGATATGCAGACAAAAATCCGCGGACGAAAACCTGCTGACAAGACATGCGGATAATACGTGCGGATGAATCACTGTAGGCGAGATACTAAGGACGGGAGTCTATGCGTTGCGGACAGGAACCCGCGGAGGGGAAACTGCGGATAATACATGCAGAGGGAAGTCTGTGGACGAGAGTTTATGGACGAGAGCCTGAGGACGAGAGTTTAAAGGCGGGCGTCTGCGGGCGGCACCGTTCGATGGACTTCTCCCCACACGAGGGGCTTCACGGACATCCGTATAGAAAGGACTTCGGAGGAGAGTTCATCACTGTCGACGTATGGACGCAGGGCTCTCTTGCTGAAGCCTTCCTCCGCGGAGACGGCACTGAACCACGCGCTGGCAGGTCTCGCATCAAGGCGTCATGTGCGGGGAGGAGGCCTGGGGAAGAGACCTGCACGTAATTTCTCCAGCCGATTACCTGAGCATGACCTCTCTATCGAGCGTGAGCGAATGATTAACGGGTAGAAGCTGCAGGGGGTCAATAGTTAGCCACCCACGGTGATGCCCTACAGAGTGAATTGCCACCCGTGCTGGCTGTAGGGGATGCTTCGCAATGATGCGTTTTGTCTGAACGCCGCGTAGGAGACTGGGTAAATGCATCGCATACGACATCAGGCGACGGCTGTATGTTCAGATTATTAAAGGCGCAGGCAATTTTTGAGTTATGCTCAGTGATTCTTAACTCGCGGCTGAGTGCGGAGGATGCTTAATGTACTTAAGAATAGGCGCTCTGGTGATGAACGCATCCGAGCCGTCGGCTAAGAACGGGGCCTTCAAGTAGGAAGTTGGTCGGAACGGATTGTCTGGATGGCCGGTGTCGGAACGAGAAGTGATCTCAGGGAATGGGCTGGGGACGGCCTGGTAGCGTGGAAGAGACGGTGCAGACGCTACTGTCTAGGTACATCGCGTGTGCTGGTGACCTGGATCGCAGGTGAAGGAGGGCTGCACATGATCACCGCGAGAGGGCGACCGCCAAACTCGAGGATCGAGACATTCGTAACCGGATCTTAGCGCAGAGTTGCGGATTCGTGTTGAAGATTCTTCGCACTCGACAAGATCGGCTCTGCGGGCAGCTCCTTATCAGCATCAGCGCCATTGGATACTTTGACGCACCCTCACCGGCGCAGTAGGTTGTACTATTAGTCAATCATGGCAACAGAAGCTCGAATGGGAACGGCCGCTATTAAGAGTGAGGTGAAGCCGGAGTAAGGCGGGGAGGCGTATACGATGCAAGGTTCAGGTCGACATACAACCCCCAGACTACGGAAAGGCGGGAGGAGAAGCTGGCCGCGATGACGTGGACGCGCGTTGAAGGCTTGACATCATGAATCAGAACATTTTTTACGGGAGACAGCGAGACGGCGATGCCTCTGTAGGCGCTGATGTCATCGAGACGAGATACGTATCCACTGCACCTTAAATATCGCCCCCTCAGCCGTGTATCCTCACCGGGAAGATCCCCAACGGCAGAGTACTCCTATGCATGGCGGTTACCCCGTCTTCCCTTCCAGCACATCCAGCTGCCCGTAAGGGTGACTCCCAGCGGAAGCAAGACCGGCCGCCAGCTCTTCCCCTTGTAATCTTGAGTGATGATCGGCTACTTCATACCCGACTGTGAGCCTCCCAACGCGCTCGGCGCATAGGATTGGCAAACTGCCCAGCATCATGTCCGCGAGTGTGAATGCCGGACTTCGCGGGAATCGTGAAATGTCCACGGGGCCGAGGGGGGTCTGCGGAACGGTGACGGTGAGAGGAGCTGGCACGAGGTTAATGATCAAGAACAGGCCCGGCTTCGTAGCGGAAGACGTACCCCCAGCCGCAGCACGAGGAGTTGCGCAAACTGCCCAGGCGGAGAGCCACGTACGACGATTCCTGGGGCAGGATACAACAAAGTGGGACTGCGGAGCCAGCAGCAGACCAATTAGGCCCCGTTGGAAATGGCAGCTTCAGGAAGCCACCTTGAGAGAATAGACTCAAGAGCGTCTCGAATTCTCAATCAAATCACGTGCTCTCGGCTCTCACGCTCAGAGATTTAACTCTAGGAAGATGACTTACAGCCGCCTTAGGGTGAGCGATTCCTCGAGCCTTTACTGTGTGGGCCTCCGCTGCATTAGCATATCTTTCTACTAGGGTAGCGGAAGGACCTGCCCTTTAGCGGCCCTCCTTTTCTGGAGGAAGATTTCTGTAAGTATAGAGCGCACAAAGTGTGATAAACAGAGCATGCTCTTGTCTCCACGCGAAATGAGACTAAGGGAGATAACCGAGGAATAGTCCCGCGGCGGATACGGAGAGTAATTCCATGTCTCCATGTCTCCATGTCTCCATGTCTCCATGTCTCAATATCTTAGTGTCTCCACGTCTTAGGTCTCGGTGTCTTAGCGTCTCAGCGTCTTAGGTCTCAGGTCTCAGGTCTCAGGTCTCAGGCTTTTCGGGCTACCCTTAGGCTCCTCTAGGAGAATGCATCATTCCGACCAACCGGTACCCGTCTGTGAACCGACAAACAATGCACCACGCTGCGAGAGTGCGGTTCGGAAATCTAGTGCTAGCGACTCTTGGGAAGTTGCGAGGTCGGCCACTGGCAGTCATCTGGATCCACTACAATGATGGGCAAGAACGGTCACGCGTCTTCTAGTACCCGCCGTCTACATCCTTGTCGAATATTGTCCACAAAGCTACAAATTTGGAAGTCCCTGTTCGCTTCCTTTACAGATTCGTGGATGCCATGTCCTCTGCGTTTTGTGAACTCCGTCGGAAGCTCCTGTAGGACTTGCCGCCGCACCGTGGCGCGCAATAGAGTTGAATATATCATAGAGATTGCCTTGGAGGACTTGCCTTCCAGGCAGGACGTGCCGTACACCGCGGCGTGCTTTGCAATGCTGCAGGCGCGCCGACTTGACGGTTCGTGAAGCCGCTCGATGAGATTCGGTGAGGTTTGCTGGTTTAGCAGGATCGCAGGACGGACGGGACATGCAGTTTTGTACGCTCTTTTCGGGTTGCCTGCGAGATAGTAACAGGCCTGTAACATCTTTGAATCCAGGGAAATTGCTTCATTCAGACGGAAGCGAATTGGAAAGCAGAATCAGAATCATTTTGCAACATGTGGAAACGAAGCGCTCGTACATCGCATGGTCATTTCACTCTTTCGCTCTTTGCTTCACACAATCGCCTTCGACTTTCATCCTGCTCTTCTTCTATGTGCCAATCTCGACACGGTCACCTCGCTCAACACAAGCCGCCATCAATCCCTTTTCGAGTAGGTCTCTCGTCCGTTACAAGGCCGTCGCTCACTCACACGTAACAGCACCAGAACGCAATCCGCGGGAGTCCCCTCCTGGCACAATCCCCCACCTACGTCTCAAAAATCCATCACAAGGTCAGTGCCGCTTGCATCTTTCAACCTCACTCACTTTTCGCTGAGCAAAAGAAACTGACCAACCCGACGCAGACACAATGTTCGAGATGTCTCTCGACGATCAGACTCCTCGCCCCGATCAGACGCCTCTAATCGCCATCAAGATCGAACACTACACCGACATCCTCGGCCAGGCCTACAATGCGGACTACAAGGTCGAACAGTTGAAGGAGTTCGAGAAGGCTAACTCGATCGATGTGGCAGAGATGGAGATGACTGTCAGGGGCAGAGATGCCGCTTTCTTGGAAGAACTACGCCAACGCTTCCCACCCATGAAGCCGGAGGAGGAGGCTTGGGTCCGATACTAGAAGGAGTCCTACGACGTGCTTAAGAGACAACCCCCCGAGCTCGAATGAACGCTCTACCAGTATGCCTTGATCATGCGATTTGTCACCCAACGCTGGCTTGCCCCACTCATCAAGCAAACCGGCGACGGCAAGGGCGAGGCAGCGCAGTAGGTGGGGCATGGGTTGACTCAGGAATGCGAAGGACAGTGGAAGCGTGATGACAGGTGGCTTGATTCGTGCATGGATTCTTGCTCACCTCATGGATGGAAGGCGGCTTAACTCATGGATGAAGATGGTAATGGATGGCGAATGGCTTAACTCAGGGACGGATCTTGCTGTCCCGAGCGCATACTGAGGGAGGACTTTGACTTGATAGGACGGACAACCAGAAGCTCAGCAATCTCGTTATTTCCTCACCCGTGCTCTCGCTGCCTCTTCTTCAGCATGACTGTGTGACTGAACATACCCTTACGCCCGGAGCGCCCTGGCCACCATCTCGACGCTCAAGCCCAGATAATTACACAGCGTGGATCAGTGCCGGCATCCCGGATCAAGCCATCAGTTGTTGTCTCCACGCGAAATGAGAGTGAGGGAGATGACCGAGGAATAGACGCGCGGCGGACACGGAGAGTGATTTCACGTGGCCTTGGTTTTGCTGGCCTCTGCAGCACGGCGCACCGCATTTTGATGCGCAATAAGGCGGAGTTTGAGGCACGATGCACGGCACTCCACTGGCCGCTACAGAACGGCTTTCCGCTACGCAACGAGGCGGAGCTTCGCGGCAGGCTGAGGGCCAGAAAAGATCAGCTTGTCCGAGCTTCCTTGCACGACGCCAGACAGCATCTCCTCTCAGACTTGTGTGATACTTGCCCGTCGCTGTCCCTCTCAGACGTCCCCTTGTGATTCCCCATTGCGTCCAGACGTAGCCCACGGCGAAGTGTGGTGTTGTGCACCCGCCGGGAGTTGCGACGTCGGCGGTCCCTTGGGATATAGCTTTGCCGACAAATCCCGCGTCCTTTTGTGCCCACACCCTTGTCCGCAGCCTTCCGATGAAGAGTTTACGTCTCATAAACCTCGCGGCGGTGCGTTTAGGCCCGAGTGAAGCTCTTGTCGGACAGTGCGCAGCGTTGTACCCACCCAAACGGCACTACGTTTCGAGGTGTTGTGGTACCGTAATGTGAACTTAGGTAAGTGCTGGTGGTTGAGCGCCCGGAAGAGCTTGGGGAGAGAGTGAGATTGTGCGGGTTTGTAGGCAGTTGGTTGAGCTGAATGGGTTGGATGCGTGAGGGAGTACGTGGAGGCCAGCGGTTACACTATAATGTCTGCTTGCCATCGATCGGCTTCATTCTTCAATCTATACGATAGTACAATATGGAGCACAGAATTAACGTTTAGAACGCTTGAATGCCGAATAGGAGAGTTCTAAGAGCTACGTGTCGGCCATTGACTACAGCATACCCGGTTGGCGGCTAAAGTCCCAAGTTGATTACGAGTGAATCAATCATTCTGGGTCTGCAAAGAAGCGTGCCCAGTCGTGTTGACGGACGAAGTCTTCAAAGGTCGTCAGATTCCCCTTGACTTGGATCTACACAAGCCGCAATCGTTAGCAATGTGTTGTGGCAAACGGGTGGCCCATATGATTCCTAGCACGTAAGGCGAGGCTTGTAACGAAACTCACATCGTCAGCATTAAGAGTCTCCATGTTTCCCCAAAAGCCAAAATCGTTGAGATAATTGAACATGTCTTCGAATACCGCCCCAATCCCCGGCAGGGACCTGGTCAACTGGCCCGCTGGCATCTGCTCATACTTGACTTTGTAGCCACAAACTTTTGAAAAGTTTGCCGCAGCTTCTTTGTAGGTTAGAGTTGTCGACGCAGCTACTACTGGTTTTCCCTTCAATGATTGTGGAGGGTGGTTGAGCAATGCAGACACGAAGAGTCCCACATCGTTACGGGCTGCAAGATGGGGAATGGGTATGGATGGATTTGCCGGGTTCGAGATAACGAAGGCGCCATCAGCGCGCTGTACTTCAGTAAGTCTGGAAGAGCATTGGACGGATTTCTGAGGGTTCCGCCGTAAGCCTACCTTCCTTGGCTTGTTGATGTCGAACTCGATGTAATTCTCCATGAAGTAGCCACACCACAAGCTGATCGTCACATCAGCAAGTTTCCTTCCTTCCGGATCTGGGCTCAGGTTCTCGATATATTGAGAGATCTTTGCCTTCCCATTGATGTGGGCTAGAGTTCGTATGCGACCACCAGACGATCGTACTGGATCCGGGAGTGATGAGAAGATGAAATGCGTCAGCGTCGACAGAGTTGTCGCGGCAGCCTGAGCAATTTTCTTTCCCTTGTCGACCTCCTCGGTCTCCGAGACGACCCACGGGTCAGGGTGCCCAGACGATAGGTGTGCAAAAAAAGGCTTCCAAAAGTCTGTCATAGCGAAAATGGCTGTGGCTCCCTATTGGCGACCGTCAGTATTGAAGATCGTTCAGCACAGAGTCGTGTTCTGAGTGAACAATGGGTCTTCGAACCTTGAACGCTGCCACGAGAGACTCTTCGTCGCTCATATCTGCGGCTACCATCTCCACACCCTTCGCCTTCAGGAGCTGGGAGGCTAAGGAGTCAGGATTCCTAGTGAGGCCGCGGAGCTTGAGTGCGGGATGCTGCTCGCGTACACGCTCGATGACAGACATGCCCTGTGAGACAGTTATGGAGTCAAACTTTGCTATGCTTCAAGACTCAGAGGACATGATGTTACCTGGTTACCGGTAGCGCCCAGAATCACAAGTAGCCCCTCCATCATGATATCTCGATGTAATTAGAGAAAGGATTGATGCTTCGATGATATTTGCGCGATGGAAGGAACTATCTTATAACACGAGAACAGGATACGGGAAACCGCTCCTTATATAGACTGAAGCGATGGATGTGCACTATCCATTCGTCAATGATGTCCCCCCGGAAGCCCACAGACTGCGAACTGTCAGCAGTCTGATAGCATGAAAATGGAGAAGCGTGCACGACCGCGACCCGCACATGTCCGCCCCCAAAGGCGTGGAGTTCCACCACGGCCGTAACAGCGCCGCCGTCATTGCGGGCTTAGTGGTCGCAAGTAGGATGGATCTTGCGGAGACTTGATTGTCTCCGCCGCATGTATCTGGCACATGTCGCCCCGTAGGCTCTAGACACGATATTTTCGCAAGACGATGAGCATAGGTCTTGCGGATGCACAGCCCATCCTGCGAAATATCCTGGAGGTTCACTTGCTGTGGTCTTTCATCCATCTGCTCAGCAGCAGAGATCCGCATAGGTGGCGGCGCACGAACGCGTGTCCAGCGGTGCTTTGATGGGAACAGCGGGCTCCGCATCGAGGCTGAGTCAAAGCATCGGCATGCCGCTCTACTACTGTCGCTTGCAGTATTCTGCAGAAAATCGTGCCCTTAGAGCCCGCTACTGCTTACGAGATGGTTACAATGGAGTATAATATATGGAAGAGGTATTACGATATTTCTATTTACTTTATAACCTTAAGAAGCCTTGAGCGCGCGGCGCGCAGCTATCTAAACCTTTACTTAAACCCCGTCTTAAGACAGTTAAGATTTTCACACGTTCCGCCAAGATATGCAGCTACGTTATGCAAAGAACAGTAGCATCAAGTTTAAAACATCATGGATTCGATGATATACGGCTATTTCTACGCGTGCGCGGCCTTACGGCTTCAAAATGGTGGTTACGGTTAAATAGTGAGGTAATCACCGACCCCCGGCTCCGGCGACCAAAATACTGCAAGCAAGAATAGCTTGGACCTTCCTTGAAAATCCAGTTCTCTCGCCTTCAGAGGCCCCAAAAGCGAAATGTCTTCCCGCCGCAGATCGTGCCAGGCCTGTTTCCAGTCGAAGCGTCGATGCGATTTAACGTATCCGGCCTGTTCCCGCTGCACAATGAGAGCGCTTGCCTGCGAATACTTTAACGGAGCTGCCCAAGCCAACGCTGCAGCGCCTCCTGACCTGCCCAGCTTGAACGAGGCAGACAACCGCTGCCTTGGTGTGTTCAGTGCCGGTCAAGCAGAAGAGTTGCCCGCCTTACCTTTACTTACCCCATCGTGGTCACCTTCTGATCTCAACTTGCTAGTTGGATTTGAAGGAGTGCTCTCACAGGGGTCAACTTCAAGCCCGCTCCTAAGTCAGAACCTCGGACTTGCGGTGACCGCAACGGCGGCGATGACCGAGGATCAGCTGCGCTACTGCGTGAGGGAGCTGTCAAGCTATCCGAAGATGTTTGTGCGTGACGGTCTGACGCCTTTTATCCATCGGCGTCTATACCACGAGCAAATGCGAAAAGAGATCCGGAGTGGGTATTCTGTATGCGCAGCATACATGAGCAAGAACTCTGCAAACGAGGACATTGTCTTTCGTGTCCTGGAAGCCGCCGTCCAAGAGCTACTCGAACCGCCTACTTCATGGGATTTTGCAGATAATCTCGCGCATGTTCAAGTCTTGATACTATTCCAAATCATCAGGCTGTTTGATGGGAACATCCGTCAGCGCGCCATGGCTGAGCAGCAGGAGGCTATCCTCGACGACTGGGTAGACCAGCTCCGGCAACGAACAACGAGCGAAGCACCTCTCAGTTGGTCGCCTTGGCAGCTATGGATCTTCACTGAGAGCGTCCGACGCACCGTCTTGTGCTCTTTCATGTTGAAGGGCATTTACTTTGCGATGAAACAGGGCTACTGCCACGTCATTGGGGTACTCTCTCAACTTCGGCTTTCACCTCAACCGGCACTTTGGGGCTTGCAGTCAAAGGCCCAATGGCAGATGGCCACAAAGAGTTCGGAACCTTCTCTTGTCACATATGAGAGTTTTGGATTTCTATGGGAAAGCGGTCGCATTCCTGAAATTGGGAGGTTCGAGAAGATGCTACTGGTTGCTTGTAAAGGCGAGGATAGGGTGGAAGAAGGGCTTCTTGATCCTTTAAGGCGCACTCAACCGGATCTTTAAAGAGATTTTCAACTTGATCATAACATAAATAGATACGACTACCCTTGACGCCAGCCGTGTGCGCATTTCTGTCTTCTAAGAACGCGCCTCTATCCCACTGTCCCTAATATATACCACACATATAGCACCCTGAATGCCATAGACCCACAGCCATACTATTCACCGATCCATCCATCCAACTCCACAAGTCTCCTTACCACATCACAACCTCATTGCTTCCCAAATCCATTCCCGGATCATCGATCTTCCTCGCCAACACTTCATTAAGCATCACCCTCAATCTCGACACGAGCACCCCTATGCCCATCTAGCCTCTCAAGTGGAGCCATCCATCAACGATCAAGCCGCAGCCGAACGTGTCGAGGCTGATCGGGCCGGAGAAGAGAAGGAGGATATATACATTAAGTGCTGTTCTTTTCACGTCAGCCATATCTACTTTTACCTTCGACAGGCTGCGATCATGGTTCGATCATGCTCTAGAGTTCGAGTAGGGGGTCCTTACGTGATAATTCGCGTATGAAGACCTTAATCGTCCCCATCTTGCTAAAGTAGCTAATGAACCCCGCTCCACCTGGGAATCCCTGCGCAGCGAACGACGTTGAGCTCGGATGCACGAGCACGCCCATTCTACTAGTTGAAGTACAGTACCTTATTGTCTTGGCCTCAGGACCCTGCTCCACAGCGCCAGAAACAGATGCCACGAAGCGCTTTTCCGGCAGCTCAATGCGCGCGATTTGCAAATTGAAGAAGCTAGCTGTGAGGGCACGGAGAAGGGTATCGTTACCGTTATGGTGGTTGTATAATGCCGAGGAAGAGGTACTGGACGTATAGCTGACCGGGATGAAGCATGTTCCCTTGAGAGAGAGGAAAGGTATTGCGACCTGTTGGAAGTCATGTCGTTGAGCGTCTGTGGAGAAGGAAAGTTCTCGTCGCACCAGGCGCGCAGCTCGCGGCAATGGAGGCCTTGTTCGCGTATAGCAAGGTATTGACATAAAATGTCCGACGAGAGCTTTATTGCTTCGACCGAGAATGAACGGACATGTGCAACCCTATCTGAGGCGAAATCCTCTAGCAGGGTAGTGTAACCCAGGCAACTGGCGTTCCATCGTCGTTGCAGAATAGCCAAAAATAGTAGAGGCAATGTTAACTCCTTATCTGTCGTGGTCGAATAATTTTGGCATTGGTATGGCTCACCATGTCTGTCTGACGCGCGGTCAAGTCTTCGCAACCGTCTCGTTCGATTCTGACGATCTTGGGCCGCCAAACGGATAGGGTGCCCTCTCTGACCACCCGTACTCAATACCTAGCCTCATGACTGCACGGATATTGCTATTGGACTTTAGGATATAATCCTCAGCCAGCCGGCATACCGCCCTCCTCTTCTGACTGTACGAGACCGTTGGGGCAAATAACTGACTTCCTGAGTTTTTGAAAGCGGGAAACATGCTCAGTTGCTTTTTTGCACCTGGCTGCATGTTTTAACGTTTGCCCCAAAAACTGAGGAATCTGCATAAGGCCAAAGTCGATCTCCAGATCCTCCAGCTTGTGTAATTTCGAGAGGAAGAGCGCGATCCAGACATTTACGTTTTCCTTTGCCAGGGGAACCTTCCAGTCTTTATCGTTTAAAACGCGCATCGCACCAACAGCATCCACTGCTCTCTCTACCTCGTCCTCTGTCAAATCTTTCAAATGAAGCATGGGTCTGCAGTAATCATCGTTGAGGTCGTAACCTAGCCGGACCTATTTGATACGAGCAGACAGCGCCGGACGCTCCGTGATGCTGCGGTACAGCGAACTAATCCTAAGGTTGCTAACTGGGTCTTTACTAAAGTAATTATTGTTAGTCTAAGTCAAATCGATTTTATGGTATAGCTTTGGCTCGATAATTTCTCGTAGTAGCCTGCAAGTGCTGGAGAGCGAGGCTATGTCGGTCGCATCCAACTGATCAATGAGGTGTAGCAGTAGCTCTGTGGAGAGGTCGTAGAATCCCAGCTTTTTGATTTGCAGGACCGTATTATTGCAAAAAGGGATTATGATGAAGGTATTAGAATGCTGATACTGAGAAGAGAGACAGAGTAAAGGTACGAGGTCGGGTCGGAAAGTATCTAGCCGAGTTGGGCCTAGATGTGTACCTGGCTAGTTAATATAGCTAGTTCACTATTTACATAGCCATTTTTAAGCGGCTAGATCGGACACCAAATTGTATTTAGTATCCTCTTCCTCTCCTAGGGCGTTGTTCCTTGTGTAGATGAGTGCTTCTCTATAAAAGCAAGGACGTTCTTCACGTAGTCCTCCGGATTCTCCTCTGCCACATTATGGCCCGACTCCTTCACGCGCGTTATCTGAACATTCTCATGAACCTCCGCCACCGACCTCTCGGCCATCTCCGCGATCGGACTCATGGCACCATTCAACGCCAGCGTCGGAACTCGACATCTCCCCTTCTCTTCAACCCAGACCTTGTTCTCTTCCGCGTCTCTCTCAAATGCCCTGTATATGCCAAACGCGCATCTCATCGCCCCAGGTTGCGAGTACATTGACGTATAGTGTTCTAGATCCTGCAAAGAGGTTGCGGTACTGTTGTATGACTCTGTATCGAAGAAGTGCTGGAGGTAGATTCGTTCATGCCCAGCGACCAGCGCTTCTGGCAGATCAGGCACGCTCTGGAACGAGAAATGCCACAGTGAGTCCTTGCTCGCTTCGTACGCGGATGTGCCAGGTAGCGGGCATTCGCCCCAAGCAACGCTGGCGACATGCTCGGAGTAGCGTGAGGCGTAGGCATATGCGATGAGGCCGCCGATATCGTGGCCGACCAGGTGGACTGGCTCGCGAATGTTGAGATGTATGCGTATGAGCTTTAGCAGGTCAGCGGCCATGACTGTCTTGGTGAAGCCGCTTGCTGGTTTGGAAGATCGGCCTGCGCCTCGATAGTCAGGTGCGAGAACGCGATAGCCAGCATCGGCGAGCGGGATGATGACATGCCGGAATTGATACGATGTCTGGGGGAAGCCATGAACAAGGAGAATAGTGCCTTTGTAGGTGTTTGATGGTGGGGGGCAGTCAAGATAGTGGAGTCGGAGTTGTGAGTCTAGCAAGGCGACGCACTGTTTCCAGCGACCACTAGGAGATGTCATGGTGAGTTGCACGGTAGCAAGCTTGGGGACAGCTTGAAGATTCTGTGGGAATAGCAATCTTCCCGTCTTTTTACTGATTAGTCGGTTGCAAACTCTATTAGCAATGGCCTTTTCGGGTGGCCCCTGGACGGCGATGAGGGGATGAGTGGCGGTCGGCAGGATATGGTCACGTGAGTGTTAAATCATTACCACCATCACCACGCTACAAAGAACGAAGTTTAGTGTGCAATTTTCTAGATGAAGCCGCTTTACAATGATTTGTTCATCCGCACCTCGGTTCGTACTGTTCACAGCTCAACTACAATCTTTCCCGTTCCGGTGCCCTTCTGCTGACGCCTCAACGCATCTGGAAGGCCCTCCAAACCTTCAAAGACCTTGTCGACAACAATCGGCAAGGCCCCACTCTCAATTCCGCGCGAGACATATTCCATAGCCCTCGCCAGCGCCTGATCATTGGCTGGTATATTCAGGCCCGGATGGCCCGTGAAGTCGAACACCATGAACGTATCCAGCTTGACTGTCTTGACCATGAGCTGAAGCACAGGAAAGGGAACCGGCGACGAATCCATGGCACCATAAACGACCCAGTGCCCAAACTGACGCACGCAGTTTACTATTGCCTCGCTCATCGGACCAGCGATACAGTCGTATGCGATGTCAACTCCCTTCCCTCCAGTGATTGCATGCACGCGCTCGACAAGATCTTCCTCGGCGGTCGCGATCACGTAGTTCGCTCCGGCCTTCTTGAGCGCGTCCGCTTTTGCGCTCGAGCGGGACGTCGCTATGACAGTGGAGCCGGCCGCGCGAACCATACTGATGGCAGCGAGACCGGTTGTACTGCTCGCAGCGGTAATCAAGACCGTTTGAAAGGGCTTCAACTGACCCAGGTCGAAGAGGCCGTAGTAGTTGGTGAAGTAGGCAAAGGTGAAACTGGCGGCCTGGATCTTGTCGAGATTCCTCGGTGTATGCATGAGGGCGCGTTCCGGCAGCACAGTGAGCTCCGCAAAGTTGGCGTATTCTGCTACTGAGAAGGCGGGGATCGCACTGACGCGGTCCCCAACACTGAATTGTTTGACACCTTCGCCGATGGCATCCACAGTCCCGGCAATCTCGTAGCCGATCTTCGAAGGTAAGGCTGGCGGCTCGAGGTACTGGTTGGCAAGAAACAAAGAGTCGGCGTTGTTCAGGCTCATTGCCTCGACCCGAACGCGGACATGCCCGGCAGAGGGGTAAGGAACCTCCTCCTCCTTCAGCTGTAGCTTTTCGGGTCCGCCATACTCATTGAAGCGGTAAACACGAGCTTGTTTTCCGCCTGCAGGAGCCATGGAGGAATCAAAGGGCTACGACGCGAGCGGACAATTGTACAGTGCTTAAGATGTGCCAGAAGTCGCGGATTTCACAGCGGTCGTGAGGGGAGCCCATAGAGGCTTGCAGCAGCATATGTACCCATAATGCTTCGGTGATGAAGCCTGGCAGTCAAAATGTCAGCAAGATTGCTCAGCAGCCTACATATGTAGGTTGACGTGAAGCAAGGCGATAGGTATTGAGAAAACAGATGCTGATCAAGAGAGTGGTGCTGACCAAGCGCACGCTCAGGGCTCCGATTGGTTGACTTGAAATCCTAACATTCTGTGACATCTCTTGCTGAGAGATGTTGTTTTCCAAAGCACAAAATCTCGTGCATAGCGCAATGCAGACGTTGATCTCACGTCGAGCGGGAAAACAGTCTCATTGCGCATAGCTATCTAGTGTTCACCACGACTTCACAGAGTAATCTATGATCAGCCGCCACGATAAATCTCGGGAGTGAAGGACAGAATGACATGCCTTGAGTTAGCTATTCAGACCGCGTTGTGAAGCATTACCATGATCTCAGAGGGAGGTTTATCGTTGCTGCAGCCCTGGGTCCCAGGGTCTGCGGTGAAGCCTTTTCTGTCCGGCGTCACTTCACATCTCTGCACCATCACCCCGTGGCTGATGGATCCAACCTTACGCCCGGAGCACCCTGTCCACCATCTCGACACTCAACCCCAGATAGTTTGCAGGATCACACAGCTTTTCCAACTCTTCTCTTTCAAGCTTCACCTCCTCGCACTCAACCAGCAGGTCCAGTAAAGGTCTTCCTTCCATCTGCGCTCGACGACAGAGATCGTACACTAGATCATGCGCGTACTGCCTGCCTATCTTTTTCCCCAACCCCATCATCACCGCCTCGCTTACGATCGTGCCCTTGGTGATTTCAAGGTTCTTCGCCATAGCGTCTGGGTGCACTTCCAGTCCCGCCAGCAGTTCCGCCGCATGCTTCAAGGTTGCACACGTAAGCGTGCAAATCTGCGGCAGCACGATCCACTCAATCTCCCAGGGCCCAGTCGAGCGCTCGTGATCCTCCACCATCGCCTCCACAAGGCTGGCGGCGAGCTGCCGCACAGTAGCCGCCATGGCCGTGATGTAGGCGCAGCCGATGGGATTGCGCTTCTGTGGCATGGTCGAAGACGAGCCACGATGCGGCTTGTACGGCTCCGAAACCTCGCCGACCTCCGTCTGCATGAGGAGCTTTACATCGAATGCGAACTTGGCGCAGGTGGCAGTCAGCATGGCGAAAAGGTTTCCAACTTCGGCGATGCGGTCACGTTCGGTGTGCCAAGCAATGTCAGGTACTTCAAGACCGAGTTCCGCCGCGAGGAGTTCCTGGCAGTCCAAAGCTTTGTCGTGGCCGTGAGAACATAGCGTTGCGAGTGTCCCGGCGGCGCCGCTGAACTCTAGGACTAAGAGACGCGGGTACAGCTCCCTCAAGCGTGCTTCGTGGCGCTTGAACGTGGCCAGGAGGCGGGCAAGCTTGAACCCGAAGGTCATCGGTACCGCTTGTTGAAGGTTTGATCGTGCGGCCATCGGCGTTTCCCGATATCTCTGACATAGGTCCTCCAGACTCAGAATTATAGTAGTGAGATCAGAGTCGACAATCTTGAGCGTGTCGCGGAGCTGGAGAATTGTGGCCGTGTCGGTGACATCTTGAGTTGTAGCTCCCCAATGGGCCCATTCTCCAAGACCAGCCTCAACATCATTGACATTCTTGACCAGCTGTTGGACTGCCGGTAGAACAGGGTACCCTATCGTTACTGTCTGTTTCTCTAACTCCTCAAAGTCAAACTCTTCCAGTCGGCAGTGCTTGCCGATCTCATCTGCCGCTTTATGAGGAATCTGAAGCAATGCAGGTCAGAGTAGTCCGATAATTTGTGCTTGCTGTACGAGCGGTAATGTGCAATGGCCTACTATACCGAGTTCTGCCTGGACCTTGGCCAGCGCTGCCTCGAAACTGAGGTAGTAGCTGGTTCGAGTCTTATCGGACCAGACTGCAGCGCTTTCCTCTGTCGAGAGTATTTTGCGGAAGATCACTGAGTCAGATACGGAAGTCATGTTGCAGTGACAGAGGGTTACGATGTTTCAAGGGGACGAATTTGAAAATGCAAAGAGCGAGTCGATGCTTTGGAACTGTATATAAAGTCAGATCAAATCGGTTGAGATTTTCGCACCGGGCAGTGCTATGAGGAGTAGAGCTCCAACTGATCAAGACTCCCCAGATAACGTATCGAAGCACGTATGTCAGTGTAAAGTGCAGGCAGCTCTCATCGACGTTGGATCAAGGGACCGCACGCGTGAGCGCGTGCCTGGCCTATGACGTCACGCCGTTGGCACCACCAGATCACGAACCTCCCTTGAACTCACTTCGTCCTCAATAAGCTCGACACAGCGATGTTCTGATCCTACCGCCTCACCATGAGATGAATCTCCAGGGCTGGTGTCCATCAGTATGGCCGCCATCACGCTGTCTGGAATCAGGTGACTTGGCGTGTCGCGGCGACGCGTGCAGGGCAGATCTCATGAAGCGGGCTTGACATTTCACGCCCTATGGTAAATTTCTTGTGCTCTTAGCGTCTCGGGATTTCGTATATGATCTGGCTTCGGTTCAGCACTGACAGGTTTCACCCTCCGTGGAGATTTACTTCCTTTCAGACTTGAGTTCACTCCCTGGTAGTCCGACAATCCAGCCGAATTTCACTATAGCGAGATGGCAGCCTCAACCGGTTTCCCAGCTGAAGGCGGCTGTGACTGCGGTCACATCAGATACCGCATGGAAACAGCCCCAATCATGTGCCACGCCTGCCACTGTACCTGTGCGTCCTCGCACCAAAGTGCGCCAACAGCACTCAACAGACTTCAAGCCTAACACCAAGAGCAGGGTGCCAACGCGAGACCGGCTCCGCCTTTGTCCTCAATGCCACGATCGAGCTTTCTCGCTACACCAACCTCGGCGCAGACCCTATTCTTACAAACATCCCCTCGGCGACAGGTCAGGGCCAGTGCATTGCCCGCTGTCCCAAGTGCTACATCGCCGTCTGGAGCGTCTACGGTGGTGGGTCTGATATGCCGTTGCGCACAGTCCGCGTCGGCACGCTGGACGACCCAAATGTCTGTCCGCCGCAATGTCACATCTATACATCGACGAAGCAGAAGTGGCTGAAGCTGCAGGACGGGCTGCCGGAACACGCGGAGGAGTATGACAGAGAAAAGTACTGGGACAAGGAGAGCCTTGAGAGGATGGCCAAGGTGCGGGAGGAGATTAAGAGGCTGAAGGAGGAGGGGAAGAATGTCAGTCTGTAGGCGAGTGTCACATCTTGTGGCCCATCTGAGGGGGTTTAGTATCGTCGAGAGTTGAGTTCTTAGTCCAGCGAGTCACCGAATCAAGATACTCCTCACGTGTAACGGTAGCTGCGTTGGCATGGACCCGGTTATAGGATCCACCGCTGCTGTTAGTATGGCACTGGTTATCTTGCTGTGCCAATCTACGATTTGGCTGTGCCAGTGCCATTGCGGATTTACCGTGGGCACATTCAATGCACTGAAGCTATCAGGATGAGAGGATGGCACATGTCACGTGACATCTGTTTCCCGACCAGTCGAGAGTGCACCGACGGCGAAGCTACGAGCACTCTTAGAAATGCATCCCAATGCAGGATTGCTGTAAGTTTTCTCCCCTTCGGAAGCTGAAGCCATCACTAGAAGAGTGATGTTCGATATGCGGGGAAATGGATTTCCCCGCTGAAGCTGAAAGGCGGCGCAGCAGGCAACAGCGAACTCGCTGCTAAAGGGCAGCCTTATCACAACTATAATTCAATGACATTCATTGCAATTTTTCCATCAATTCCTTATCCCATTCATCGATTCATACCATGACTAGAACAAACCAACCAGCTCGAGGACAAGGCATGGGTTACATTTGCGGGTTCTACTATACCATCCCAGTGCACAGCCAGTGGCACATCGCCTATCAGAAACACTATCTACCTCAAGTTGAGCTCAAAGCACATACGACTGTCCTGTCAACGACCTCGCGTACGAAGCTCACACAAGCCTTTATCAACCCTTCCGACAAAGGCATCAAGCAACTCCGGTATACCTTTCCACTCTACAATGGCGTCAGCGTCGTTGGCTTCACGTGCCACGTCGGCGACCGAGTGATCGAGGGTGTGGTCAAAGAAAAAGAAAAGGCACGTGCTGTGTATCAAGAAGCCGTCGACCGCGGCGAAACCGCTGGTCTGTTGGAGCAGCTGCCCGATGCCTCCGACGTTTTCACCACGACTGTCGGTAACGTGCCAGCGGGTGCTAAGATCGTCGTCGAGATCACCTACCTTGGGGAGTTGAAGCACGATGCTGAGGTTGATGGCATCCGGTTCACCATTCCAACATCCATCTCACCCCGGTATGGCACCTACCCCGGAGAGCTCGCCCGGGCTGGCGGCAGCCCAGCGCAGTCGAACGGTGGCATGCAGATAACTGTGGACGCTATCGTGAGCGAAGGCTCTTTCATCCGGAAGTTACAGTCGCCGAGTCATCCCATCGCGGTCTCGATGGGCACTACATCGACCGCGCCGGACGAAGATCCCCAGATGACCAAGGCATCCGCAACGCTCACCCTTGGTAGCTGCGAGCTTGAGAAAGATTTCATACTCCAGATTGTTGCCAAAGATACTGGCGTACCAAAAGCGATGCTGGAAACTCATCCCGCTCTGCCTCATCACCGCGCACTCCTGGCAACCCTAGTGCCGAAGTTCTCTCTACCAGCAGCCAAGCCAGAGATCGTCTTCGTGTGCGATCGAAGCGGCAGCATGGGTGGCAGGAAGATGCCTGCAGCCGTTTCGGCCCTCAAGATCTTCCTCAAGTCGCTTCCCATCGGCGTCAAGTTCAACATTTGCTCCTTTGGCAGCAGCCACTCATTCCTCTGGCCCAAGAGCCAGTCTTACAGCCAAAGCACGCTTGATGAAGCTGTTAGGCACGTTGAGATATTTCAGGCCAACTACGGCGGTACAGAAATGTATGCGCCGCTCATGGCCACCATCGAGCGCCGGTTCAAGGACATGTCACTCGAGGTCATGCTATTGACCGACGGCGAGATCTGGGATCAAGATCAGCTGTTCACATATCTTAACAAAGAGGTTAATCAGAGTACGGCGCCGATCCGAGTGTTTACGCTCGGTGTGGGTAACAGCGTTTCGCATGCGCTTATCGAGGGTGTGGCACGGGCGGGCAACGGCTTTTCGCAAGCTATGGGCGAGGAAGAGAAGCTCGATACGAAGGTCGTTCGCATGCTCAAGGGGGCGTTGTCTCCTCATGTTAATGACTACACCATCGAGATCGTGTACGGCAAGGGTCTAGATACAGAAGTGAGTTCGTTCCAACCTATTCCTTGCGCTTCTGCTAGACTAAGAAGAACCTCTGCATTTGCTGTGCAATTTGGTGGAAGAATTTCGCCGGCACCCAAGACTTGTACTCTCTCCATGACGTTCACAATCGCACTAACTGTTGGAATTAGGCTCCGGGCAACGCGGACACGGACACAGATGAAGAGGACTTCGAGATCATTGAGAAAGTCTCCGACTGCCTGCGGGTCAAGCTCGATCTGTCTAGAGAAGCACCTCAAGAAGAAAAGCCGCTGGCCGCGCCAAAGCCGATCTCTCTATTCGACACCTCCGTCGACCTCGACAAAGACGAACCGATGCCTGCCGATCACGATGGCCAAGCGCGTTACAAACACTTACCACACATCTCAGTACCCAAGCTCCTTCAAGCACCGCATCGCATTCCGCCTCTCTTCCCCTTCATCCGGACCTCCATCTACCTGCTCATGTCCCCCGATACCGAACAGAAGCATCCACCGAAGTCCGTCATTCTGCGCGGGACGTCCCAGCACGGGCCGCTGGAGCTCGAGATCCCAGTACAGGTCTTAGAGCAGCCGGGCCAAACGATTCATCAGCTCGCCGCCAGGGAAGCCATCCGTGAGCTTGAAGACGGCCGAGGCTGGCTCACGGAAGCCAAGTGCGAAGATGGGACGTTGCTAAAGGACAAGTATCCGGGCCGCTTTGAAGAGATGGTTGAACGAGAGGCTGTGCGCCTAGGGCTGCAGTATCAGGTCGGCGGGAAGTGGTGCTCTTTCGTAGCTGTTGAGGCGAACAGCAAGGCGAAAGACCGCGATGGGGATGAAACCATGGCCGAGCACGTAGGGTATCTCGATGACGACCAAAGAGCAGATGAGTACAGCAGCATTAATTCTCCATCGGCAGCAACTAGTCCACAGAACTACAAATACAGTAGCCTCAGCCGTATGTCACTCAACGTTGACCGTCGCTATGTAGGGCATGCGCCATCGGTTCTCGAATCAAGCCAGAGCGAGGCTCGGCGAGGGCCGCAAAAGCAGCTATTGGCCATGTCGCAGGCACCCGCGCAGTCAGGATCCGCTCTCTTCGGCGGGTCTGCCTCTGCATTCGGCAGCTTCGGCGCGCAGCAGCAGCAACAGCAACAGTCGCAGCAACAGTCATTGCAGGGTACGTCCGCTCAGGCGATTGAGCGCGGCTCTGTGTTGGGCCGCAGGAAATCCTCCGGCAGGGACCAAGTGCTCAGCGCCCGCAGCCCACCACCACCAGCATCACAGTTGGGGTACAGTCTCTTCGGCAGCTCCGCTTCCCCAACTTCTTCTGGTGGCCTCTTCAGCGCTGCTGCTCCGTCGTATGACCGAACACCGGCTCTGGCGGGGCGTAGCCTGGACATCGAGTCACAGGACGATAACGCTGACCAGATCCGGGAAATCGTGGCGCGTGTTGCTGAGCGTGGCGAGAAGCTCGAGGGCGCTGCCATGAGGTCTCGCGAAGCGCAAAAGGCGGGGATGGAGGATGTGTGGGCTTCAAGGGGAGCGCGTTACTTTTCGATGGGCTCCAAGAAATCTCCGAGAGCCCAGATGGCTTCCAGGGCTGAGGCGGTCCAGGACCGGTCGAGGACGACGGGTGATAAAGCAAGAGACCTGATTGAGCTGCAGACATTCGAGGGGTTCTGGGAGTGGATGCCGGAGCTGCTGTCCGTGTTGGGGGTTACGGAGGAGAGGATGGCAGAAATGTGGACGCGGGTAGGGTGGATGGACCGGAGGACATTTGCTACGCTGACGGTCGTCGCGTTCTTCGAGGGTAAATTGGGAGATGAGAGGGACGTTTGGGAGCTCGTGGTTGGGAAGGCTAGGGCATGGCTTGAGGGGGAGATGGAGGAGATTGGGGATGGGAAGACGACAGTTGAGGAGGTGCTTGAAAAGGTGAAAGGCTGGATAGAGTAGCGGTACGGTAGCTTTGGCGGTGGGATGGTTTGAGTAACAGTGAGTGGGTAGATTAGGGAGAATGGGAATCGAGATCGCTGTAGATGATTAAGCAGTAATGAAGAGTACGTAAACAATGGAGTATAAGCCCCTACAGTCGTGGAACGGACTTCCGGTGGTGAGTTGTGAGATGTCCAGTATTTCCCATGACTGGGCATTGTAAAAGGGCGACGTCTCCCTGACTCACGCATTTCTTTAGGCATTCCAGAGAAAAAAGTTTGACGAGTCAGTTACATCTAAAGGATTTCTACGATGAACACCTCCCGCATAATGAATCACGGCGACGAGTATGAGGCGATGGGTCACCACTCTCCGTCGTATTCCAGCATCATGTTCGAGCTACAGTCATAAATCGAGCTTGCGTTTCCTTCCCTCGCCATACCGAAGCAGCTCCACGTCCACGAAAGTCATCATGGCCGACAAGCAGCAGGCTTCAACGACAGATTATTCCTCCTGGAGCAACTCCCGCCTCATCGCGCACGTCACCGAGCTCGAAGCCCGGCTCAAAGCTTCCAACGAGCGCTTCTCCTCCAACGGTGTCTCCCACGCATGCACCACCACCACCATTGCATCCGGCATTCCAACTGCCCCGGACGCACCGCGCGCTTGCCGAAAGCCCAAGAAACCCCCCACCCCCTTCGACCCAAGCAGATACACCACCCGCCTCATCGCTCTCAAGTTCGCGTACCTAGGCGGCCGCTACAACGGCTACGAGCATCACGCGAATAACACCACGCCGCTGCCGACGGTAGAGGAGGAACTATCTCGGGCGCTGCGGAAGACAAGGCTAATCTTCCCGCGGGACAAGGACGGCGGATTCGTGGTGGATGGCAATGGGGAGGGATCCGAGGGGGGCGAGGTGAACTGGGAGGGGTGCGAGTACTCGAAGTGCGGAAGGACGGATCGGGGGGTTAGTGCTTTTGGACAGGTTGTTGGGATCAGAGTGAGGAGTAATCGGCCGCTCCGTAGCGAGAGGGACAACAGCAGAGAAAGCCCCATGGCTGGAATAGCGGACGCTGAGGCCGCAGCAGCAGCAGCCGAATCGGGCATCGAGGAGTCACAAGAAGATGCTGAAAAGATAGAAGCGTCATTCGACCCCATCAACGACGAGCTCCCCTACCCAAGCCTTCTGAACCGCGTCCTCCCACCCGACATCAGAGTCCTAGCCTGGTGTCCCAACCCACCGCCCGCTTTTTCCGCCCGCTTCAACTGCAAAGAGCGACGATACAAATACTTCTTCACCAACCCTGCTTTCCTGCCCACAAGCGACGCCTCAGCTACCAACGGTGCCCATATCCGCGAGGGCTACCTCGACATCGAGCGCATGCGCGCCGCAGCCAAGTTACTCGAGAGCCTGCACGATTTCCGGAACCTGTGCAAAGTCGACCCCGCGAAGCAGCTCACGAACTTTCAGCGGCGCATTTTCCACGCCGACATCGAGGAGATCAGCACGCCGCCTCCTTCCTTCCTCGCAGATGCTCCTGGCAGCGCTCTCGCCCCGGTACCGCCTTTGTCGTCATCAGCAGCCCAGCCAAAACTCTTCGCCTTCATCCTCCACGGCTCCGCCTTCCTCTGGCACCAAGTCCGCCACATCGTCGCCGTCCTCTTCCTCATCGGTCAGGGGCATGAGCCCGTCACTCTAATCTCCGAGCTCCTAGACATCGACAACAATCCCCGGAAGCCCAAGTACGAAATGGCAGCCGCCTCGCCGCTCGTGCTATGGGATTGCATCTTCCCCGAACCCTTTGTTGATGAGAGAGGCGCGACTGCGGAAGGGCAGGAGGCGCGGAGCACGGAGAGCAGACCTGATGCGCTGGAGTGGATCTATGTGGGTGCGGGCGGTGGGGGTGTTGAGGCGGGGAGGTCGGAGGCGGGGAGGTCGAAGGCGGAGGGGAAGAAGGCGCTTATGGAGGATTTGTGGGAGGGGTGGAGGAGGAGGAAGATGGATGAGGTACTGGCCGGTAGTCTGTTGGATGTTGCTGCGGGGCAGGGGCTCCGGCAAGATGGGGCCAGTGGCAGTGAGGTGTACAGTCGGGGAAGGTAAGTTGGTCCATCCGAACAGGCTGAGTTACTGGTGCTGACTGGTGGATAGGAGTACGAGAGTCTTCGACGGCGGTGATACGGCTAGGCTTGCCGGGAACTATATCTCGGTTATGCAGAAAGAAAAGATGGAGAGCGTGGAAGTCATCAATGCGAAGTATGCTGCGAAGAAGGGGCTGGATCAGCGAATTCTGCAGGCGCGGCGGGCAACTGAAGACGATGGCGATAAGTGAAGACGAAATCGCGATCTGTTGGATATCACGTGTATGGCTGGTCTCGTGGCGGAAGGGACCACAAATGTCATGCTTTCGCTGCAGCTGGCTCGTAAAGACAAGCCCGCGCGCCTCTCCACACCGTCTCCAGTATATGCCGGTTGGGCAGAAGCGTCTACATTACTCTCATCAGCCACCAGATTGCTTCTTATGCACGCTCGGGTGGATATGGCATAACAGCGGCTGGGTTGTCTGTGACTCGTAACTTACAGGAAACACAACCACAACATCTTCCTCCCCCTGCACCACAATAGCGAGATAAAACCTGACCTCAAACCCCTTGAACGCCTCGTGAATGAAGATGTCTTGTATCGCGGTCGTGGGGATAAACCGCGTTGTCGGCGTTGAGAGGTACGTGGGCGAGGAGCTTGAGGTCTGTATACCGAGCCCGCGGAGCACGAGGAGGGACTCTTCTGAAGAATAGTGAGCCGGGTATGTTGTAGGAGCGCAATGCATGACAAACCAGTATACCCCCTCCTCGTAACTGCCCACCCACCTATCATAGTTCCACCCACAACCCACGTCCAGCTCAGCCCTCGCGCCGCCCATCCCGCCATCTGCCCCACCGGACTGCTCAGCACCATGTCTTCATACCATGCCGTCTCTCCTAAGCCCTGCGCCTCGTCCCCACCGCGCTGCCTCCACTTCGCCCAGAAAAGAACGATGATGGCGATTCCGACTATTACACGCAACAGGAGGGCGAGGTAGTGCAGGCTGCGCGCGAGGAGGGTGTGCGATGGGGACCGGGTCGAGACGGTGAAGAGGGTTGTGGAAGGCGTTGGGGCGGTGGTGTGGAGGGTTGGTGGATGAGATGAGGAGGGAAACATTGTGAACCGCTAGAAGTGGGTGTTGGTGTGGGAGGCGGAGGGGAGTGCGGTGGCTGTGATAATGGTGATGGTGGTTCTGATGGAAGTTCTCAAAGTTCGAGGGTTAGGGTTCACAATGCAGGGACTGGGCGTGCGGGACGGACCGTAGCACGCGATGCGCAGGGGCTGTCCCGGCTAAAGAGCTCTGCTTTCTATTTCATCATGCTTTCCATGTGCACAGTGCCAACTGCCACGAAGTGATCGCTACAAGCCCATTGTACGCGCAAAGCTGCCTAGTCCCTCCCAGTACCTTCGATCCCTATTTCGCCATCTACTTAACATTCACCCAGTTCTTGTCCACGCCTATAAGCACTCTTCGCAGCTTCTACGTCAGACTCCGTAAGCCATACCGGCCAGCTCTCATACCCTTGCGCCTCCCAAGCCATCACGTAGTTGATGGCGAACTCTAGAAGAGCGGCTCTCGTAAAAGCTGCTTCGGCTCGGAGGAAATCTTCGTCGGTCATTGGGTCCACCGGACATGTAGGCTGCGAAAACAAGTGCTTAGCATGTTTCCAACTGGGGTGGCTTTTAATTAGAGTATCGAGCCCGTTCTTGCCTCAAGGATGATAGCAGCAGGATCCATTGAGCTCAATGGCAGTGGCACTGCTGTTGCGCCTGCGGTGAGTAGGCCAAGCAGGAGGATGGGGAACTTCATTGTGGTTATTTGGAGCTGAGAATGGAGTTTCGAGGTTTCGGGACGTAGATATTGAGGCGATGGGTGCGCGTGAGTTGAGAGAAGTGGGGAGGGCCGGTTGAAGATATATTCGCTATATCCGTGTCCGCTTAGACAATGTTCGTTAGAGTCCACTATTGTGTGGAACGCTAATGTTGCTACCATGGATTACTCTTCCCACGCACTGGAATCGGTGCTTCTTACATGGAGTGGTTACGTGGCCTCAAAATCAGGATTCATTATTGGTAGGTGCCCGCTTCTTGCTCCAAGCCAAGTATATGGTTTTAAATATGGAATAGAAAAATGAAACGCAACGAAGAGTTCGGAGAGTAGCATGACGGGTAGCGCTCTCAGAGAATGTCAATCAAAAAGACAAGAATGCCTAAGAGAAGGCATGAATAATGCCATTGCCTGAAGAGACAATGTGTATGTCTCTTGAATTTTGAGGTCGCCGCTGTCGAAATGCTCCGCCCTCAGATCAGAACGTCGAAGGCTACTCTGCTGATCGCCCCTGTAGCCAGTCCCTCCCGTCTCCACCTTTGCCCTCATCAATACCTCATCAAGGCGATTGCCGCTTGTCAAACTCTTTCTGAACACCGGCGCTTCCGTGCTCTGAAGGGGCTGATTTATGGCTTGGTCCCAGAGAGAGACACTGTATCTTTTTAGAACCCGTTTCAAGAGACGCGGTCGAATGACATCTCAGTCTCCAGTGTCCAATTCCAGGTCAAGCTGCACACCGTTGCTGACACCGTAGTCCTCCAGCGTCAGCTGATCCTTGAATGGCCGCTCGCCCTGCCTCTTGAGCATGATCTCGTGCGGCTGGCGTCCGATGCGGCCGGCGACCTGGGCTTTGAAGAGTTCTGCGTCGAACAGTCAGTAACCGTACGTACTTGATGACCAATGGCAGCAACGCAAGGGATTGATGAACAGGAAAACCTACTTATCGGATCACTCGCCAGACACGGAATCGCCGCCTTCGTACCCAGCCGGTCGTTCACATACACAATGATCATCGGCTCGCCTGACGCCGCGGCGGGCGCAGGTTGCGCAGGCTTCTTCTCCTCGCTCCTCTTTTTCCCTTTTCCTTCCTTCCGCTCAGGCCTATCGCCGTCAGTCTTCCTCGCCCCATCTCTCCTCTCATCCTGCCTATCCCTTTCCCGTTCGTCTCTTCCATTCCAATACCTAGCGCCCCGCTCCTCCCCGCCTCTCCGTCCCCCATCCTCATCCCTCTCCCTCTCCCTCTCTCGATCGCGATCCCTGCCCCGATACGGCGACCGTTCACGCCTATATCCCCGATTCAGCCGTCCGTCTCTGCCGTCATCCTCGTTTCTAGGTTCCTCGTCCCGACGTGGCTTTTCTTTCCACCGGAATCCTCCTCCTCCTCCGCCGCGTTGGGAGCGTTTCGCTGGTCTGGCGTCTCCTTCGCGGTCGCGGCGGGGGCTGCGGGAGCGCGAGCGGCTGCGGTGGGGGGAGCGAGAGCGGGAGTTGGGGCGGGGTGGCGGTGATGGCATTTCTGAGGGAGCGTTGTTGAGAGGTTGTGGGGGGTATTGCGACTTGGGTTGGCTGTCGGAGCAGTGCTGACTGCTGTGAGAGTTGAACGGCACGTGACTGGGCTCGGCCTTGGCGTCACCACTGCTCGGGACTGCTGGATTTCGCGACAGGTGCAGATCTGTTGCGCCGAACATAGGTATATACGGGACTTGGTGTCGCATAGCGACATCTTCTGAGGCGACGTGTTATTTCACAGCCGCTGTAACGCCGATTGTGCAGCAGCAGGAAATCGGCAGCCTTAGGCTCCCAATATGCCGCCTTCCCAAAGCAGTAAATCACCATCTGCGCAGAACGACAACTGCGGCTTGTTGCATTGCAGATCGGCTCGGCTCGGGACGGCGCGTATTTAGCGGCCTTGCGTTCGACGAATTGGCGAGTCGCTAGAGCGCGAGCAGTACGAATGGGCTGAGGGATGATTATGTACCTGAAGATCACGGGGACAGCGCTGTGGTTGGGATTGTTCTTTTATGTAGTATTAGTCAGGCTAAATCAACTGTGTGCATCGGGCATAATTCGCAGTGTGCAAGAGAAATTTTCCGGTGGTAGATATGATGAGCGGGAGGCGTGATGGCTCGGGTGAGGCTCATACTCCCGATGCATGGGAATGGGGACCTTTCTTAGGTGCTTCGGCGACGTCACGGCTCAATTCAAAATACTGCGTACTTGTATCAGTACCGAAAGTCGAATAGAGGCTGGATTGTAAGATACAGGAGAAAACAACGTTCAAAAGCACTAGCATAGAGTGGTGTTAAGCAACGGTGATAGCGATAGCACAGAAGAGGATCAACACAGCGCCTAGCTAAACCCAGAAGCACACAAACAAACATATCCGACCTGTCGCGGGTAGATTGTCCGTCCAGTGTCGGCGTTCCAATAGCGGAGGTGGGGCCTAATAACGGCGTGGCAACCTTACACCACACACTGATCCATCATCCGAGTCGACCGTGAACGAGTCTCTCCGCTGAGGCGCCGCCGCAAGCCGAGTCACCTCGTCGCGCACCATCCGTGAAGTCGTCGGCCTCAGATACGGACGGCCATTCCTCAAGCCATGGTTGTGCAAGTGCCTAGCAGGATCCACCGACATACCCATAACCAGATCGACGATATCTTCCCTGCTGCCCTCATCCCGTGCCCTATTCATCGCCTTGACGGCTCTCTTCCTCATCTCCTCAATCTCAACCCTCTTCATACCATCACAAGCCAGCCTATGCACCAGCTCGTCGAGCAGCACGTCGATAACGTCGACGCCCGCATCCGCCGCCCTCGCCATTCGCAGCCGCGTCTCCTTCCACAGCCGGCGATGCTCAGGAATCTCGCCCTCGCGAGCCATGACGTGTGGGATGGGGAGGGCGTAGTCGTCCGGCTTACTTACTTCGGCAAAGACGACGTGCTCGGGGAGGTACCGATGGGGCAGCCACTCGGTTTGGAAGTTGTACTCGTAGAACTTGTACGCGTCGACGGGGTTGCCGAACAGCGTGTAGGTCATCAGCTTTCGCTGCCCGGCTGACACGGAGCGGTTGTCGAGGAAGTCGCGCCGGTATGTCTCGGCTTCCTTGTCGATGCGTTGGAGGATGTCTACGCGGTATTGGTACCCGTCGAAGAAGGCGCTGAGTTCCTCATCGAATTTCTTTGACAAAGAGCTTGTGAGGGTGTACGGCAGCATCGTACGCAGGTCATACTCCTGTTCAGGAAGCGCGCCGGGCTCGTAGCGAGCGGGCTTGGTGTATCCCTTGATGAAGAATTTGTATGCTTGAAGAGGACTGCCGCGGTTAAACTCAAGGGCGAACTCACGTGCATCGTGAAGGAGCTCGGGATGGCTAGCGAGGAGCAGGTCGATCTCAACGAGGAAGGTTTTCGCAATGCGACGGCTAGAGAGGTACTGGAGAAGTTCGGGATCGTTGGCAGGTGCCAGCTTCTGGAAGTTCGAGTACTTTCGCGGCTAGATTTCGTCAGCTTAGTTCGCTTCAGAATCGTCCAGCAGCTCACGTAGCTGTACAACGGTCGAAGCGATGGATCTGTGGAAGGCTGGACTTGGCCGCTTCCCAGATGCTCTTCGTGCTTGATGAGCATCGGCTCATACGGCTGCCATGGCTGCCGAACGCTGCTAGGAGAAGGCAGAGCTGGCCCATTCTCGGGCTGGAAGCCTGGAGCTGGCTCGGGACGAGGCTGCTGTTGCTTCTGTCGCTTGTGAGGCTCTTTCGTGGGCTGGCTGACGTGACGCCGTTTCGCGTTGCTTCCGAGAGGCTCGGCGTTGGCTCCTTTGCCAGGTGGGATGAGCTGGGGATCCGAGCCATTTCGCGGGGTGCAGTCTTCGGACAGATGGCCCAGTCCGCCGCAGGCAGAGCAGATGCTGTTCGGAAGGTCGTCCTCGATCTGGCCGAGCCGGCTTGGATGGATCATGGCTTGGTGAGGTGCAGCACTTGTCGTGCCGTCGCTCGCTTCGATGCAGTCCTGTGAGAAGTGGCCGCGGCCACCGCAGGCGAAGCAGATGTGGTCGACTGGGTCCACAAACCGTGGAGGCCTGCGGGCGTGAACTGCGGCCCAGTTGGACGCGTCATCCATCTTGCGACAGACGACGGTGGTTTGGCTTTCGTGAGAATAGCGAACAGAGAAGACTCGTACAGTCACGGTAAGTGTGTAGTATGCCGACAAACAATAAAAGCTGTGAGATGTTGAGGATGATATGGCAGGCGAATCTGCGCAGAACTCGCAACGCGTTTCTCACGCTGCAACAGGAAAGCGTACCGCGTTGCCAGTTTACTCAGGTAGCCGCGCCTCCCACCTTGTCTGCTCTCGCCTGCATCGACTCTGAAGGAAACCTCGACACGCACGATTGGGTGATCTGAGAGAGTCTGGCAGGTAGCACTCATTGCAGGAAGATTACGGAAGGTCAAGCCGAAGGCATTTTACAGATAGATGCCCGTCAAGTCATAGGAATCAAAGCCTCACAACGCCGAACAGCTGCGCATAGCAATACATGGACGCCAATATGTACATAACCGAGACCCAGCCCTCGAAGATCAGAACACGCTAATGTAGTTCCCGATCCTCTCCTTCTGGTTCTGCGCTATGCACTCAGCTATCCACGTGATGTTCCGGATTTCCTGTGCATCGTTAGCCCACATTCGCATCGGACAGACACCTCAAACTCACCTGCTCCCGCAGCTTGACCCACGCATAGACAACTGCATGTGTGAACTGTCGCGTAAAGGCCAGCTTCGATATCTCGCACTCCTTCTGATAGAACATGTCTTCCAGGCTTTTGCCCTCACCGCCAGCGCCGCCGGACATGTTCCCTACAGCCGAGCCACCGCCTTGGTTCAGGCCAGTCTGGTCAAAGAAGGTCTTGTAATCTGATACTCCCTCCACCGCAATCCTCACACCTTCCACATCATCCGCTCGCGATAGCATGAGTGTACCTTCGGGGTGCAGCCGCCCAAAGTTGGGATACAGCTTCTTTCTATCCGCCTTGCTCAGTTCCGTACCGAACGAATTGAGCGTGATATTGATGCTTCTCCTGTCCGCCTCAAACTCCAGCACCTCGCTCATGACCTCCGCAGTCGGCGTCCCCCTGACATCCGGGTTTGTGTTTACCCAGTTGTGAAAGTCCTCGAGATAATTCTTGTACAGCGTGTTGCGGACGATCTCGATGTTCAGCTCGTCCAGATCTTGATGGCTGAGCGAGCCCTTGAAGTACGGCGCCAGCGGTGTCTCGATGAGGACCGAGTTGTACAGCTCCTCGATGTTCGTCGCCACGCACAGCACCGGCATCGTCTCGAACCAGCCGAGTGGGTGACATCGCTCTAGTAGTTCGCGCGTGTCTCGTTCGTGCAGTGTACCAGTGATGAGGAGCGCGACGTTGTCGATCATATAGCCGTAGGTAAGGTACTCCATGAACTTAGCGAGAGATCCGGTGGCGTTCGCTTGGAGGTATCGGAATTCGGAAACGAGCTTCTCGGTAAGCTTGTTGGCGAGGGCGGAAGTGGACGGGTTTGGGGGCAGGGCTGCCAGGAAGTCGCCATAGGCTGGGCCGAGCTGTAGCTTGACATCTATGCGCTGTCAGCGCGATGTGGAGGGGCTGATGACCCGTTCTCTCGCACCATCGATGGTCTCGCATTGTGTCAAGTTGCTGTAGGCCTGGCTGGTTAGGAGGCTGTTGCGGTAGCCACGGACGATGCCTTCTATGTAGCTGCGGCGCGTCAGTAGATGGTCTTCAAGCTGTCGCGGCATATGCGCACCCATTATTGACGTTATACAGCATGCCCTCCATGATGCCGACTGAGGGTGGTCGAAGAGGGGACAGGGTAGGTATTGTTGTCTGGCGTCAAGGTGGTTATCATGCAACGACGCTTTGCGGCGACATCTCGATGACAAGCGCGGCCGCCCAAGCTTCCCGCTGGATGATCCCTGTCCGCCAAGGCTGAATTAGACATCGCACATCACTTGCATTCTTCTATACAATGCTGAATAGCCTAACCGCTGCGCTCGCTGTGCACCGTGTGACAAGTAGCCGTGACCACAGTTGAAGTGAGCGCTGCACATATGTATTCCTGTTTACTAGGTTGGCGGACTCGTTAGAGGCTTTACTATAGGAGAGCCCACGCCGGTCGAGTACTCGTTAGTCAAGAGCAGTGGAGTCGCTCTACAACCACTTTCTATACTGCTGATGGTGCGAGAGTCCCTGCTTGTCGCTAAGAAAGAGCGGCTAGTCCACTTGCAGAGGAGAGGCTAAGCATAAGCTATTGATTGCCTTCTCGCAAGACAAGTTCTAGCGAGAAGGAGGAACACACAGTCTGTGAGGCAGAACAACTTGATGATACAGCATCCAGCTCCATGGTGCCTGGCGTCGACAAGACACAGCCATGAATACGAGTAGCTTCGAGCTATTGGGCAAGATCTTCTCAATAAACCAACCCCAAACCCTTACACAGGAGTCCTGTGAGGAAGACTACAGCCATGGCGCGGTTCTGCCCAGGGGAGGTTACCTTCCTGTGTTGAAACCTCGGCGATTGGAGCAAGGTTCACCCACTATCACATTAGACATCAGATCACTGTTCGTCATGACCTTACCGGAGCTCTGAGGTCTGATGATTAAAAAGAGGATCCTTTCATGGACATAAATGCGCTATCCTAGCAATCTGTTTAGGGCAGTGCGGTAAGACCGACAACCTTCTCGGTGAGAACCGCACCCGCCTTCTTCCTCCATTCACTTTTAGGCAGATCTTTTGGGCGAGCATCAGCATGGTCCCACGACATAGAAACATGAAGCTCGGGGTTGAGGACATCCGGCTCCATGGAGGCGGATACTTAGGTAGGTCCCGAACATCCTCGCTAGTCAGTCGCTCCAGATGTGGCACCGAGGACAGCGTTACGATCTGGCATGGACTACATTGCAAGATCTAGCCCTACTCTCCGCATGGCGATTCGTGACTGGACGATAGTCCAGATGGGCGGATCTGCTGTTGCCAGTGGCCCGGAAATGACCAGCCTGGACAGATTATTCCCGGTGCTCCCATGCTCGTAACACAGCGCACTGTTCTATTTCCAAGGCCATAGGGGACATCCATCGGGCTACCCGAGAGGCCAGAACTTCAGACAAGCGACTCGTTGATCAATGTGGTTTCAAGATTGAAGAAGTCGGCGGGTCTTCGGTTGGTTGCCGACCTTCCCCGTGGAGAGATCTGCGCTAGCACACGCGGTGCGGGGAGGAGCCGATGCATCCTTGCCAGGCGCAGTGTCACTCCGCAACGACCTCCGGAAACCTTTACGCGGCTCTCTTCTCCTGCGCCGAGTCGTTTGTTGATTGGCGTTTCCAGCCGCCAATATCGCTAACAATGGACTGTTCTCGACACTGCATGTGCCCTAGAACGAGACAGCCAGAGCCCTCCTGAATCATGTTATGCTGTTAAGTCCAGGTAGGATATTAAAGCTCCGCTTGTCCTCTTTATCTCCCTGTCACCGGTAGCCAGTTTCATTGCAAGCTACAAAGCTTCCTCAGAGTCCTTTCTTGAGCCGTCCTGTCACCCATCAACTGACAAGATGGAGGAACCCAAATCCACAGGCATCTATATCGAGAACGTAGCAGTAGCGCACGACCAGGGCATCCATCACGTCGGACTGCATGCTCATGAGATCCATCACGATCTTGTAGCCGCTGAGGCGGTTGGTGGCCACGTAAATGATCTCCCGAAGGGCTACTACTGGAGTCCCAGCTTCATTGGCACGTTTGTTGTGAGTATCTTCCAGCCCGACGAGCTGGCCTTGACACACAGCTATGAGATGGGATAAGCGCTGATACGATTGCAGGCGACATGCTTAGCACAAATATCTGGCTACCTCGGCTGGGTGCTTCCGGCAAATACCATCTCCCTAGTGATTGCCTCCTTGGGCCCCTCGCCCAATGCCATCTGGCTCGGCGTGTCCTGGACTACTGGTGCTGCTGTTGGATTTGCGCTTGTGGGCAGGCTGTCTGATATCTTTGGCCGACGATGGTTCTTCACGTCAGTAACGGTGATGGCTCTGATCGGCAATATCATCGGCGCTTCCGCACAGAGCGTGAACATGTTAATCGTAAGTCTTCTACTATTATAGTGTGTGTCCACACGACGCTGACGTCTGCGCAACAGGCAACGAACGCGATCAACGGCCTAGCCGCAGCCGGCCAACTTTCCTTCTTCGTCGTCATCAGCGAGCTCGTCCCCGACAAAAACCGCGGGCCCTGGAACGCCGTGGTCCTCACGACCAGGTATGTGGATGTTACGCTTAGCGCAATGTTTTCCTCTCGCGTTTTGTCAGAATCAGCCGTCTCCGCTGTTTGTACTCGACTGCTCTCCGGTATTTTGCCACACGGGTTGCACTTTTGTAGTACCTTTTGTGAACCACCACGAAACATGGATCAACGAAGCTAATTTCTCCAGCTTGCCTTTTGCCGTATTCGGCCCCCCTGTGGCTCGCGCCCTCTACGAAAATACAGCTCTTCAATGGCGCTGGGCCTACATCCTTGGCATCATTGTAAACGGCATTGCCACCATACTATACCTGATATTCTACCACCCACCAACCTACGAGCAGCTCCACGTAGGCGGCAAGACGAAGATGCAGCAACTGAAGTCTCTCGACTGGCTGGGGATCTTCCTCTTCACCACCGGTCTCACCGTGTTCCTGATCGGGCTCAACTGGGGCGGCTCGGTGCATCCGTGGAAGTCGGGACACGTGCTCGGTGCTCTGCTCGCCGGTATTGTAACTCTGACGCTCTTCTGCGTCTGGGAAGCATACTGCAACCTCGATTATCCGCTTATTCCGATGACCTTGTTCAAGAGCAGGGAGTACAATTGTCTTGTAGCCTGTGCTTCCATCGGATGCATGATCTACTATGCTGGCGGCATCATTTGGCCGACTATGGCTGGTGCACTGTTCACGACTGACATCACAGACGTCGGTTGGCTCTCGGTAAGTGCATTGCATCCCTCACAGTACACAACGCGATACTGAGAACGACACAGTGCGCAGTAGGCGGCGGTCTCCTCCTCGGCCAGATCATGGGCGGTTTCGGCGTGCGCTTCATCCCCAAGATGAAATGGCAAATGACGATAGCCTCGGTGTTCATGGTCGCCTTCGTCGCCGCGCTCGCCTCCAGCACGGAGTACACGCGCACGCGCACCGTCGCCTTCTTGATCCTCGGCACCGTCTCCGCGGGCTACATCGAGAACATCACGCTCTCGACCTTCGGCCTCATCTGGGACCCTGAAGACATCGGTCTCTCTGCCGGGGCCGCCGGCGCTATCCGGACGGCTTCCGGCGCTATTGCTGCGAGTATGTACTCCAGCATCTTGAACACGGAAATGGCGAAGCACCTTCCGCGGTACGTCTCGCCCGCCGCAGCGGAAGCGGGTCTTCCTGAGGCGAGCCTGCCAGCGCTGTTCTCGGGCATCACGGCGGGGTCTTTCGCGGGAGTGCCAGGAATCACGGACGAGGTTGTTGTGAGCGTGGGACACGCGGTCAAGACTGCGTACTCGATGGCGTTCAGGACCGTGTTTCTTTGCACGCTACCGTTCGGGGCGATCATCCTGGTTGCGGCGGTGCTGAGCCCGAATGTAGAGAAGTATCTTACGGATGGAGTGGCGAGAAAGTTGCAGGGTGCGGGCAAGAAGGATGAGAAGGCCGGAGAGGTATGAGCAGTGTGTCGCTGGATCGAGCATTGTCTGTAGGTACCGGAGCGGTCAGATACTGTTCGAAGAGAGCAACGAAGCCACCGAGACCATTGTAATATTCATTACATGCTTGAATTGTTACGAGGTAACATAACGCGATTCCTGGCCATCGCCAGTTCTTCTGTGTCCGGGCTTAGACTAAGTAACGCCTTGGAGCCCTACACATCACTTGTGGTAAGACAAGGCAACATCATGCGAAACAATCCTCAACACTGTGCTCCCACACTAGAGTACCTAGTAAGACCTATGAGAAAAGCTCAAATACGAAATTTGTGAGCCAGCTGCCGCCAAGAACAAGCCTCTCTTTTGCGGCATAGTGGCGTTCTGTTATGGGTCGATACCCTACTCCGACCAAGCGTTTCACACAACAGCTGAACATGAGTTGAGGGAGAGCTGAAGGACCTCGAGCATTTCAAGTTCAAGTAGGCGCGCTTGTGCTCCCACAGATGAAACGCTCAGGGTCTAAGGCACAAGCCAGGTGCAAAAGAGAGGCAAACTGAGTCCTTCGAAAGCTATCGCCCCGCATCAATGTCCAGAGTGTGAGGTACCCTAATATAATAGCACCAAAACAACTCCACACAAAAAGTAGAATCGACTCATCAATCCCACAAACACCTCCGTCAGCTGCTTTCAAGCTGGACACTGCACCGGCAAAACTTGTACACCGCTCTCCGTCTTGAACAAGGCTATTTCTTTCTCGCGTCTGCGCACCAATGCCTGTGACACTTGGCCGTTCACGAGCCTCCACTTTGGCAGCTCATCTGCTGCAACCGTGTTGGGATCCTCTCCCGCCAGCAGCCGTATCACCAGCGTACTGCCCCGCATGTTACCGCAGCCGACGTTGAACGTCCACGATGCCAGCGCTCCGTACTGGTTCTCGTTCAGTGTGACGCTGCCGAGTTTTGCAGTGAGGCAATCACGGTACGTCTGGGGCGCGGTCAGTTCATGATCTCTTTATACCTCTCATCTCGTGAAATCAAGAAACTTGGTTTATTCGCGATGCCGGCGGGTACCCAGGAGCAGGGTATCCAGGTGCGGGAGGGACCAGAAACGGATGGGTGCATTATGTTACTTACCCTAAGGTCCTGCAGCATCAGCTCGGTCGCCTCCACTTCGGTAATGGGCGGGGAAAGCCCCGCGCATTCCGGCTCATTACACTGGTGGCCGTAACCGATGGCGGCCTTGTTGACATCGAGGTAGGGTGTCGCACTGAAACCCTCCAACTCCTTGAGCATGATGATCGTGCCATCGTTCACGGTCGGGCTTGAGCATGTGCAGCATTGGATGTTGGCGGCGCCAGGGCAGTGACCTGCGGTAATGACCGTAAGCAAACCTCTGCACTCTGCCGAGAACATCGGCTAAGAGGGCAAGTGTGCAAGCTTACCGGCCTCAGAAGTGCCCCCTTGTGCGTTGCATTCGGCGGTGGAGATACACGTGCCGAGCTGCCCGGAGTTGAAAGTGCAGGAGTCGGCTCGCTCGAAGACGCCGGATTCTCCGACAGGAGCAGCGGAAACAAAAGAGGTGGCAGACAGGGCGAGAGCCAGGAAAACGGAGGTGGTGTACATGATAGAGATTGATATGATTAGAGGCCAATAGCTGATTCTTGTGCGTCTTTGATGCTGGGAACATAAGGAAAATGCAGAGAAGAGAGTGGTTTTTATACTTGCTGGCTCATTGCGTCTTCTATCTCGCACGTGAGGGACGCACAGAAACTCCGGTATTGTCCAGCTTTCAGTCCTACGCTCGCCCGTCAGGCAAGAGACGAATCATCATCTTCCGATCCTCTTCAATCAAAGGGACTAGCGATACTCAGGAGACTGCGGAGGCTATACATAGCTGCGACCAGTAATGATGCGTACATGAAGACACAATGGGGTTTCAGCTTCAGGTCTCACATCGTTGAAAGGTACGTTCTGACTGCAAACTCCAATCAGATTCCCTTTCGGCAGCTCATCAGGCACTGCTTGTAATAGAAGCGTCTCTAGGACCCTACCACCAGAGTTCGAGCTGGACCCGCCAGAATCTATCTGGTTGTTTCATACGATGACTGGTTGGTTGACTTCTTCAGCTTCCGCGGGTTAAGATGGATAGTGCTGCTACCTAAACACGCTCTAGGGGATCTGTGGAGGCTGTGCACGGTTTGACAGATCGTTCTACACGGAGTGTTGGAGGGTTCGTCAGCTACAGGGCTAGATATCTTCGGGCACGGAGTCAGACTAAGTCGAGCCTTAAAGCCTTACGTATCACGTGTGATAAGATAAGGTGAGATCGCCCTAGGGAGTTCTCAACATCACGGTATACCCCAGGACCTACGAGGAGGCAACCTATGCATTCACCTTGTCTACTCCGTCCGCCCTGTCCGTCATCTATAAAAAGACGGTCCAAGCAACCTCGGTCTCTTCAACGCACAGCTGAGAGCGAGTTTGTGTAGACGAGTCGTCCATCCTTGTCAGACGGCCAAAGGATGACCCTGTGCAACCTGTCCAGTGTTTACGCTCAGGGAACTACGATAGGTTCAATGAGTAGGAGATCGGCGACGTGGCTCATCGCAGCTGATCTATCTGGATGTTTCACTGGAGCGAGCAAAGGCGGCATCTCACCTTGCTAACATGGACCTCTTACGAAGTTTGGCTTTGAAAATTGCTTGCCAGCTTAGAGCAAAAGCTGCTGCCAACGCCTCGGATTCACATAACTACTACGGAAACCTGGGATGATACAGATTATTTTCCTATATCTACATTATCGCCGCAGAAAGAATCTCGAAGGTATCCGCGCCAGGTGACTGCCGCCGTATTCTGTCCGGATGGCAAGCTGGTCCCGTCTGCATCCATCGACTGGTCGCCAGGCTCGGGACCTCAATGGCAACACAATCAGGCGCAGGGTCTCGCCAAACCCCTATCTCTTTCAGTCGACCTAAATATCAATATGCCGGGACTGTTCCTACAAGTAGAGTTGGGGCCTGCCGACGCCTCGTGTTTGGTCAAGTTCCAGCCGTACCGGGTCTTTCTCTCGCAATCTCAGCTACTCTAAATAGCTCGTCCCGCTCGCCTTACCACCCTTTTGGCAAGTCAGCTATTCAACGGCTGACTTCAATCCGTGACAGGAGCAGCGAGCTGAGCGTGCCGCACTCAGTCTGAAAAGTCAGCGCCCTCGCCTTGCATTGCTCGCCTTAAGCGCCATGGTCAAATGCTGTTTTGAACCCAGAGCAAAGATTCATTGCAAAGCGTAATTACGAAGAGTCATGGCGAGCAAAAATGTGTCAAAGGACTTAGTCGAAAAGAGTCAAGCACAATTCACAGAGATCGATTACGTTGAAGCAATCTGTCTACCTAGGCATGCCTGATGTAATTTCGTCGACTGACATCCCCTAAAGTTCATACTCTTACTCAGACGATGTTCCAAGTACTTGATATCTGGTCAACAGGCTTTGGAAGCCTACAGGAGTGCTCTCCGGGAAGTACTTCCTCCATGCAGCAGCATCGACAGTTTCACAATCCAGCGCTTTCAGCGGCTCCAGCAGAGGTAGGAACCAAGCCATAACCACGTGAACGGCGCTTGGGCGAGAAGCTACGGAGTGTTTTGCCGAGGACGTGGGCAAGCTTCTGACGTTTCGAGCGAATCTCCGCATCCCCCCAAGAGATCATGAAGCTGTTCCTCTCGGACTTGCTTCGTTGCTATGTTCACCGTTAGCTTGAGTTCCCAAATCAGCCTGGATGGGTGAGAAGGTACAATGAGCCATTTCATCGATCTTCGCCTTGATCTCCTCGCGACTGAGATCAGATGCAAGTAGCGCCGCCACGAGATAGCGCACAGGCTTTGGCCAACCAGGCCCTTGGTCGAATGTAGGCTCAGCGAAGATCTCACGACCCTCTAAGACCATATTCACGACTTCGTAATACGTCTGCTGCGTGATCCCACGTGGATTCGCAAAGCCTGCGAACGTGTCGAAATCCCACTCACTGCAGCGCTTGCCCTGGGGGAACTTTAGGGACGCTTGCTTGATCAGCATGTCGGCTTGTTTCATCTGTCCGTTCCTGAAGTCCAGCATTCGGAGAAGACGTAGGAGCTGCCCCTCGTCCGTCATGGTGCCACGCACGCACTGTTCGATTTTGCCTTGGATCATAGTTTGAGAAGCCGCATTGGAGGGACCGGGAAAGCTGTCCATGTAGTCCATTCCGAGCTTTGCAACACGACTCCGCAGTGAGCCGGTACTTCCTCCTGATATGTCACTAGGTGCTTCCTCAGGCTCGAGTTGCGAGGACGGCATGGCGATACCGTTAGTACTGAAGCGTCCTTGAGTCGGTGGGTGTGATTCTTCGAAGCAGTGGCCGTGAAGCAAGCCTCAGGCAGGATTGTTGACGGAGGATGGAGGGAGGACAACAGCAGGCTGATGCTGAGGATGCAAGAGCGAAGAGGAGGAAAGGCGGAATGCTGGAAGAACTTATCTTAAGTCGAGCAGCGCCAAGAACGAGGCGATGTACAAGCCACCGTGGAACGCACTCAAGGAAGTTGCGGTTGAGGTATCAACTAGGCAAAGCAGGAACCATGGACGAAGCTTCGTGCCAAGCACACCATAGAAGTTACGAGTGCTGTTGTCTATTTGTCGCTACTGCCAAGTTAAAGTAGGTCGGTAACATGATGCGCGTACGCGAGGGAAATGAAGATGTGGAATGTCTTTCTAAAACTTGACAGTCTGTGTGTAAGACAGAACATAACATGGCACAAGGATGACAATAATCGCCGGACCCGGATATCGCCAAAATATACTATCTTCACCATACTTTTAAAGTTCTTTTGATCTTACGGTTTCGTCTCTAGTGATAGCTCAGACATGATTATAAAGGCTATATACGCTGCCCTATGCCTAGGCTCCTGGCTTAGCTCTATCATCGTACGTGACGATACAGCCCTCAATCGGTCGTAAATGTAGTGTCGCACCAGTTTATAACCCCTTGAGTCCGGCGATTTTTGTCCTGCAGGTACATGGGCAGGAGCCTGTTAGTGATATGTGACATGTAGTCGCCGTCGGTATCTTCTGACTTTGACATTCTCTTCCACTTCGGTGAAATCACTCTTCCTTGAGTCCAGATTAGTGAACGGAGTTCATGTAAAGCAGGGATCGAGTGCTGTCAGAACTCTCATCATGAGATGTCAACTGAAGAACTCGAGTCCCAGATTCTGCTCAAGCTGGCTAAGGACGACGATGGAAGGGTAACAAGATTCTCTTGCTGTCTTTGAAAAGCCTCTTCCCACCCCGTTGACCAAGGCTCTCTGTACTGGGTTGTTAGACCGGAGACGCTAAGCTGAGAATATACAACAGCTTGATACTGCTCTTCCCGCTGATTCTCTGTGTCGTGGAAGTAGGGAACGAGCGGAGCAGGTCCATATTGAAACAAGGCGTAAGTAAACTCTCTCTAAGGTATCACGCTGGTACAGGCTCGTTCTTGAAATGGGATGGAATGGGGTCGTTTGGACTGGGGATTGAGCCAAGCTTCGTGACCAAGACCGCCGGCTCACCTTGGGGAGAAGAATCGCGGGACTCGGAAAACAAACAGGTCTTCGTTCAGCTTAAGTTACGGATAAAAGCAATCTCTTGTAGCATACTGCTTCACAAGCTCCACGCCATGGTTAGAGGTGGAACGAAAAGAGTAAATCTCTGTGAAAACGTGGCAAGTTTAACGGATTCCATTGATTTTGGGCGATTGGCAAGTCCGGCGATTGATGTCACCCGCGTGCGGCTCAACCGTGAACCGAAGAGGCACGTTAACTATAACTACGCCATCCCAGCAAGAGAGCACCAAAGCAATCCATCTCTCAGCACAGTCTTTGGTGCTGGGTTGACCGTCTGTACGAAATGGCCCTCGACATCCCCGAAGTCAAGATCCTCCTCCTCGGCGACGCAGAAGTTGGTAAGTCGACCTTCCTCTCGTACGTCCTCACACCATCGTCCTCTCACCTTTCCCACTACCTCCTCCTCACTAATACCAAACTACCCAAGCCGTCTCACCCTCGGCGCCCACTCCCACGGCGGCGATGACCTGCCACCCTACGTCCTCCCCGCCCTCCGCGACCTAGACCAGCCCTTCACCTTCGACATCCGCATGTACAACCGGCCCTACCGCTTCCTCTTCTATGACACCGCGTCGCCGGAGAACTACACGCTCCTCCGCCCCGACTTCCTGATCCTCTGCTTCGACATCACGCGCCGCGAGACGCTGTTCGCCCTCTCCTCGCACTGGAAGAAGTTGGTCGAAGGACACTTCAACTACGATGAGGCACTGCCGGTCATGGTATTGGGTCTGAAGCGGGACTTGAGGAGGGAGTGGAGCGAGGAAGAGAGGGTCAATAGGGGAGGCAGTGTTATGCCGCAGGAGGGGCTGAGAGTTGCGCAGGAGATGAGGTGTGATCGCTATGCGGAGTGTAGCGCGTTGACGGGGAAGCTGTGCAGGGAGGTGCTTGAGGATGTGGCGAAGACGGCGGCGAGGACGACGACGGAGAAAGGGGCGAAGAGTGACGGCACCGCATGCTCTGTTATGTGAGTAAGATTTGGGAGGGTTTCTCTTGGGTCCTTGCCGCTTCAGTAGGTTTGTAATCTTCAGTGTTCTCCGTCCATATCCTTTGGTCTTCACCTGTAGTCTCATTTGACAACTGGCCTTCCGCCATTATCACGCAAGTTCACTTTTCGCGACTTTCACGTGTTTTCATCTACTCTAATCAGTCAACCCAAAATTGGATGCATAAAGAAATGACCTTAGACGTCTGCTTCACGAACGTTTCCATTCACCCAACGAAGAAGCCACGAGAGTCAGGCACCGTGTCACAGCTGAAGAATTTCTACCCATCCAAATGTTCCCTTTATAATACAAAACGACCCAAGATGATCATGTGCCTTTACAGAAAACCCCGTTCGACCATCCCCCAGCAGCACTAAGCCATGCCTCATCCCAAAAACGCAAACCGGATCTTCTACCCCTCTTACCACGATCCAATCACATTCTACTCATGCCTAGACCCCAAGAACGCTTTCGCCCACCTGATGGACTGGCTGTACAACAAGCCCAACCTTCCCGACTTCTGGATCGACACGCGCTGGTCCACACACGGACCGCTCGCGCACGCCAATCAGCTGTACTTCATCCCGAACATTCTCCGCGGCGGTGTTTCCGTTCTTTGCTTCCGCAGTTTCCTGGAGGAAGTAGAATGCTTCTTGTGGGTCCGCTGCTCGTTGAAGGGGTGGTTAAGTACGTACGCGGCGCTACGTGATCAGTATGGGATTCCTATGATGATGGTGCAGACGGTCATGCGAAGGTTGGAGCCTGGAACGGTCCGCAGGACGGTGTTTGACAAGGCTGTCGCTTGGCTGGAGTGGCTGGAGCGTGAAGACGAGAGGAACAGGCGGATGTTTCCTGACGTGCAGCTGAATGTGATAGAACGAAGTTGATACTGAAGAAAGAGACGGATGGAATGAAGGGAATTCTGCAGACAACCTTGAGTCACGAAGCATCGAAGTGGGAACAGGTGAGCATTTCAGCGCAAGAGACAGCCCTCGCAGGCAATCAGACAGAACACTCTGACAACACTGAAGCGCACATCGTAAATTCTGCTAGAGAGAGGTTTTGCCGCTGTTTCGGAACTCAGACAGCACGTGTATCCACGCCGTACACCGGCCACGAATCTGGAGACATCCAGCCAGGGCTACAGCAATCATCGGATCTCGTATTTGCATGCATTTCCCATCGCGACTTTGTGCAACGCTTGCAATACATCCCAGGCATTCTACCATTCGTCAGGAAGTTCATAGCCCCCACCGGACCAGTCTGAAATGAGAAGCAGAACGACATACGGAGAAGTCGGCGGAATCATGCCTTTCAGACCCTTCCAACGACCGTCCATCGGGATTCGAAACAGCGCGCTTCGGACCTTTGATCACAAATTCCGCTTTCCAGCTTTTCCCTGGCCAACATTCCGGCGACGCGTGCAAAGCCTGAAACCACGCGGCCCCTTCAGCGTCGAAAGACCTCCAATGCTTCAGGCGGACCGTCCCTCCCAAGCTCCTCACGAAACTAGCAAACCCATCATCCGAATAGCACCACTTCGCCGACGCGTTGTCTCCCGGCCGACTGAAGGCAAGCATGCTTCCACCACCATCGCACATGTCAACGAGCCAGATGAGTTCGGTGTAGTCTAGCGGCAGCGGTGGAAGAGGGTCTGAGACAAACTCCCCGGCATCGTTCGTGAGGGTTGGAGCCAAGAGGTCGCCGTAATGGATGAGCTGGAACGTGGATTGAGGAAGCTGGTCTTTAACTTTGTTCGGGTTGTTACAATGCAGTTTGATTATGAGCCGGGAGCGACCGTGATAGTACGGTTGGTAAGTAGCCATGTTCGTATGATTGGAACGGGATCAGACGCATGTTTTCCGTGGGTTGGAAATCTTTTTGCGGGTGGAAACTGCAGTGCCTTGTTTGTGGCTTCCGCTTTTGTATGACTGAGTCCATTACGTGTTGGAATGATAGACGGTATATCTGATGCCAGAAACCCTCCACCTTCAATCTTTGACTGGCTTCCCAGGGCAGTGATACGCCTTCAGAGCTGTCAATGAATGCACCAGTGCTACCGTAGTTGGGCGTGGCACAAAAGTCATGTTTTCTACAACCTGGAGATCTTTGTCTGAGTGGAAACTGCGGCCCTCGTCCATCCCTTCCTCTTTCGTGTTACTGAATCTATCGGGCATGGAAGGAGCATAGAAAGTAATGCAGTAACTGGAAACAAAACATGTATTGCATTGATTGCACTTTCTTCCCGCCGACAATCGGGCGCAGCCGTCAGCCCAAGACGAGTACAGCTTTACCGGCAACAACGTTAAGTTGTCCAGATCAAAGTGATGTAGGTTTCCTGGTTCATATCTCACCCACGCCGTCCGAAACGACATTCGCCTTTACCACCTCAACCACAAAATCCGACCGAATAACAACCATGAAAATCTCCGTTGCACATTGGGGTTTTCTCAGGCCCGAAGCCTGAGTTTTCGTTCTTTTGTCGCGCTCATGCTTTTGTAAAAAGAAGCTTAGGCGCGGAGACGGAAGCGTAAGAGATTGTTTTTGCGTGAAACGTAGAGAGAGTGGCTCGACTAGTCTCTAAATAACAAACGATAGTAGAGAAAGGATCGCGCCAAGGGCTGTGACGTGCTCCTACTTGACGCGCATTACCCAAGTCACTTCGCTTTACTCGGTTGTCGTGTTGAGTAGAATTTATTGTGATAACTCTTTCCCGAGGATAAAATCATAACGGGGGTTCCCCTCATACTCCTCTGATAGTCCCGCCGATGGTAATCAACATCCTCTGCAGGCCAATTCATGGGACTTGTATCCAAGAGCACGCCGCATCCTGGAGACAGGAAGGAAAGCAAGCCATGCGATGTGCGGATACAGATGGCGCCAACGGGAGCAAAAGCTCTGATCAGATGCAGAAGACGTGAAGTCGCGATATCTACAACCCCCTGTACAGAGCCACGCCGCATCCGGCTAGTGACATCGTCCCACTCTCATCCAAGGTATCATTGACACGCGCCCATTACGCTCGCAGCTGTCAACCGTCACGCTGACCGCGAACCCCGGATGGGTCACGACTTCAATGAGGCCTTCGTTTCCGCACCCTCTTCTTCGTTATGGTGGTGATAGTGGATCTGGACGATGAGGTCCATGATCCTCACTCGGATACCAATGGCTTTGCCAATCTAACCCAGCTACGCCACTCACTAAACGTTGGGAATGCCACCAGTAGCGATGATGGAGACGACGTTCGCCCGAACCCCAACATCAATGGATTCTCGGCCATCCTGAGCTGCTATCCGTATGCTGCTTCAGATACGGACGTACAGACCACCCGACTAACCGCACATTGACAAACAGCATAGTTTCCGAGCTGGCTTCGCACCTTGATTTGAACTCCCTACATGACCTCTCGAGAACCTGCCGACAGTTCCGCGCAAACCTGCTCCAGTACCGCAACCAGCTTGTCACACAAACCCTACGCTGCTCAAATGAGGCTCTCGCACCCAGCGCACGTCTGGGCCGTGAACTGATAGCAGCACACACAGCATGGAGAAGCAACGGCTTAAGCAATGGATCCCTACACCCTGGCCGTATCACGAGCGGCAAAGTAGGCCGCTGCGCACGAGACATGGTCGGCGAATGCCGCAGATGCGGTACGGTCGTCTGTCGAGTACGTTGTCTCACTGCCCAACCCCATCCCCGTCCGCTCACAATCTGGCAGAACTGCACCATTAAACCGCCCTCCTCAACCACTCTCAAAGGCCGCTACAGACGCCTCTGCCGCACCTGCATCCACGCACCGCTTAGCTGCCTCACGTCTCCGCAGTTAGGACAAGCCGCCTGCTCGTCCTCTTCCGCGTCCTTCCCTCCTTCCACCCACGAACCCGACACCTCCTTCACAGCGTCCGCATTCTCCCGCGGCCCCTGCACTTGCACTGAAACAATCTGGCTCTGCGCGACCTGCGGCAATTCGCTCAAGAACGCCGACACATCCTACACGCGCGCGTGGGTCTGGCGAAAGCAATACAGCCACATAGTATGCGGTCTCGGCACGGGCATCGGCGAGGGCTACGAAGGCGTGAAATGCGGGCGCGAAGCCGATTGCCTCGCCTCAAAAGTGGTCGAGCAGGAGATGGTGTGTACGACCGAGGAGCTGGAGGAGATGGAGCGGGAGGCGGCGAGAAGGGAGAGCGAGGGGGGGAGCTGGGCGGGCACAAGCTATTTGATGCAGGAGATTGAGGGGATCGGAGGCGTGGTCAAGAAGAAGGTTAAGCGGAGAGTGAGGGTTGGGGCGGTGGTGAGGGAGCATGAGGACGAGAGGGACACGGGAAGTTACCTGAGGAGGGAGCAGCAGGGTCTGGTCAGGAGCTGGTGTGCTTGGTGTGAGCGGGTGATACCTGGTAAGAAGGATGTTGAAAAAGCGAGGAGTGATACGGAGACGGATTGGTCGTCCTCTGCGAGCTCGGCATCGAGTTCGTCCGGGAGGACTGGCCCATGAGCTGCAAGTAATTTAGGAAGCGGAACAGCACAGATGATGTCTTGCCGTGTCTCACCATTTGGAATTGTTGACGACTTAGCTATCTGCTACGAGGCTTCGGCTCTGCGGGACGGCGCAACGGTGCATGCATCAGGGGGTGGTTTGCACGAGCGGGTTGTTCCGGCACGTGACATGGGCCGGATTTGGAGCCATCACGTATCATTAACTAACCTCTGTCGGTTTCGTTGCCTCGAGGACAAATGCTCCATTGAGTTCAGATTCCTGGCACAGTGCCAGTATCACCTTAGCCGCTTTCCTCTTGCTTAGAAGAGAGCACGCGTTCAAGCCCGCGCATCTTCCAAACATAGCAAATGGTCTATGTGCGCCGGCCTCGCGGACAAACCATCATTCCGTGCTTACGAGCGGGAGCGTCTCGAAGGATTCAAAGCAGCCCCGGCTGTGCACCCAATCTTGTCCCCAATCCCTGTGGCCTCCTCCACCGCTCTGCAGTCGCTGCGGGTGGTAATTAGGGATCGGCATCACCTCTTGTCCCCACTCGCTCTGCAGCGCTCGAGGCGGTATCCGTCCCCATGTGGGGAACAACGCTTGCATCTCATTCGACAACTCCTCAAATAGCGGAACTTACTGCACCTCGCTCTCCTCACATCCAAGAGGCCATGGTTCCGGCCAACATGTGTTGTGCAGAAGAGGTTGGTGGGTGGACGACTCCACCTGCAGCCCGAGCGGTGGCCCAAATTAGGACGCCCTGCATCAGAAACGGCTTCAAACGACCTGCCCCTGCTTCCGGTGTGGCCGTACTCACGGCCACGATGGGCAGCGCAGATGCTCTAAGGCTCTTGGAAGCGCACCATTCTAGAATAGAAGCATCTCGCGACCTGCGACGATCCGTTCGTCACTTGCGGTCAAGCCAAAGTTGGGCTCAGCAACATGGATTTAGATATCTCCGCGTCGGCTGATAAACCATCCGCACGGTCAAGGCCTCGTTGCAAGGCTGAGCGCTTGGAGCCTCACCGGTTGACCACTGACAGCCGTGGAAACGGCTCTGGTCCATGCACTCTAGTCCAACCCTCTGGCACAAGCCGCAGCTCCACCAACTCGATTCCACGGAAACGGGCCGCCGTTGGGTCTGATCCAAGGGCAGATGGCGCCCCTACACGTGTGTGCTCCCCGAAGTCCACGGGCTTTAGCGTGATTCTGTAACTGTTTGGCTTGCAATGGCCAAGTCCAACCCGCAGATAGCACGGCTCTACCGCCGCTATCCGAAACTCTCGCGTCAACGTTGTCCAGCGTTCTTGAAGATACCGTCGTTGGTGCGTGCCTGAGTAATCGCTTTAAGACGCAACCGCCCTGAAACCTAACAAAAGCCACAGGATCACCTGTACCTTGATCGCAGACGGCAGACTGAGCATAGCCCGAACAACTTCAAAGCGGGACGAGGGAACAGGGTGGCATGCGTCCATCACCGGTTGTTGCTTCACCTACTTTCTGTTCCTTGCTCCAGTCTTGGGTTACCCATTGGTTGTCTACTCTTATATCCTCCTTCTTTGCTCCGGTCCGAAGTTGCCTTACAAATCAACAAGTGCTCTAGCGGAATCACTCCTCCACCCCCTGAAGCTCGTCAGATATGAACATCTGGAACTCTCCGGGTTAAGGCTCCTATTGGTGCCTTTTGGAAGATCATCTCTTAGTATCTGCAGTCCTACCAGGCGCAGCGCGTTGCTCTCGTGTCGGTGCTCGAGGTATTCTGCACAACTTTCAAAGAACTGCCGCTGCCAGCTTCACACGTCTAAGACCTTGCTTATTGCAACAACCGCCCGCCGTGATGGCTGAGGTTTTGGGACTGCGCAACAAGGTCTTGGCGACGCCAAGCAGACAAAGGTCCACAGCCACTGCTATTAGATGCAACGGCAACCAGGAACTTTCTAGACGGCATCAAACACGTAGCACATCGACTTCCTCTCGCTCTTTTAAGGTGCAGAAGCCCTTCGCATGCCTTCATAACGCTACCAGGTCGAAGACTGTGGACACCTACAGCGGCTCCAACCGTGAGGCATCTTTCACAATGCAACGGTTGGCCAAACCCTTGGGCTCGCCTCGATTGACCAAGACCGGCCGGCACAGTAAAGCAAAGAAGGGACTGCCCGTCCATAGTTGCCTCAAGTGTGGGAAGGTACGGTACTCCTCTCCCGCAGTCTTCCGCTCACTCGACATGGTACTCTTTTTGAACGACAACAGTGACGAGAGACGCTGCAGAAGCTGGCATAGGGTTTACTCAATGTCGAAGAACAAGCAAACGCCTCGCGTTGAAACTGGCTGATTGAATTTCATAGGTATACAGCCGAGCGGAGCACTTGAGGTGCGCATCACGAGTGCGACTGAGTGACCTTTAGCTGGCAGCATTGACTAACAAGGGCGTTCATAGGAGACACCAAGTAAATCACGATGGACCGCGTCTCCGGTGCCCCTATGCGAATTGCGAGAAGGTTTTCAAGAGAGAAGACCTCCTTCAGCGGCACAAAGAACGCCAGTATGGATGACTTCGCTCTTCATGCCCGGAAGTTGCTTATGTTTGTCGCAGTAACGATGTCGGAGGCGAACAAACGCGCAGAAGCTCAATCGCTAGCGACGCCTCAGTTGTCCTGTCAGATTCGTGTTCAGCAGCGGGCTGTTCCATCTTGAGCACAGCTGAGACATCAGCTGCAAACTTCGAAGCCAGCCAGCCACCCGTCTATGCCGGTCGCACCGAAGTATCCAATCCAATACCGGAGCCAAGGTATACATTATCCCTTCCAGTCATCATTGCCAGTCCTGGGGCTGGCAGATACCGAACTGTTTCCTCAGCTCGGAATGTCAATCAAACGCGCGAAAACGCATCATTTATTCGCCGTCATATCCTCTCAATTGTAGCGAACTCTTACAAACACAGAGTACTAACGGCAATCACTGCAGTACCGACAGATCGTTCAAGTTTGGAGCAAGCAGTCAGCTGCACCAACCAGTGCCAAACGCACCGCTTGGTGCAGGTGCGTTCGGGCTTGAGTCGTTTTTCCGAGTTGCATGGCCTTCATCATCTGAATGCTCGTCGCCAAGCGGCTATGGGTCACCCAGATACGAGCAAGACCTAGCAGCCCCCACTACATTACCTTACTTTTACGTCCCTCAGCACGCGCAAAATTCATCCAATACCTCATTCGACCCTGCATGGCAATCGCACCCCTCGGCTTCACGCTCTCCGATATCAGTCTGTTCTTCCAGCAAAGCTCACTGGACGAGTCGCAACAACTCTTACCTTCCAGACGCAATTGATCCTCTAGTACTCTTCAGCACAGAGCTCTCTTCCTCTCTAGCAGCTGCGCAGATTCCCCTTTACGTACCGTTCGATATGCCAGTGTTGCTCCAACACAACGATCGCGATGAGATGGAGTACCTGGAGCTCTTTCCACAGGATTCATTGGCGTGGAACGTCGCTTTGAATAACACTGATCAGCATCTGGACCACTACTGGAAGTTCTTCCATCCCTCTTATCCGGTTCTGCATCCACCAACTTTCAATACTGTCGATGCTCCGCCTCTTCTCAAAGCGTCGATGATGATCATTGGAGCTCTGTACGAAAATCAATCTTCGGCCAAGTCAGAGGCAAGACTTCTGCACGAGAGGTGCCTGAAGCTTGTTGCAAAGGTAGGGCATCTAGGTTACATGCCAGTTCAATCTAACGTATAAACTTAGCGCTACAACGATATACAACATACATCACCGCAACCTCGCTTGTGCGACCAGCAAGCTCTATTCCTCCTTGAGTTCTACTCGCAGTTCAAGAGCAGACGACTTTCGCCAATGGCCGCCCGGGGACTGAGCAATGCATTTGAGATAATGTTTCGTCAGGTCAGTCTTATCCCGCAAGTCTCCTTTGGCCAGAGCTCACACCCAGCAGCTTCTGCAAGACGGTGAAGCTATGCCGACTGGAGGCTTTCACAATCCAACCGAGCTAGAACCGGGCGGTGATTATGAGGCGACGTGTCGGCAATGGGCTGAATGGATTCGCCTCTCATCGAAAAAACGACTACTCGTGGCAACAAGTATCCTTCGCGCACAGAAAGCTAGTCTCCTTGGCCGCGCCGAGGGGCGACCTATGTTTCAGGCTACCGATCTGCCCTTTCCATGCTCCGCACCTCTATGGGACGCTCCGTCCGCCGCGGATTGGGTGGACCTCATGCAGCTGAACTCCTCATCCCCACGCTGTATATCCGAAGTCTTGGAAGACAACAGTATCCAGCGTTCGGTTCCTTGCGACCTATTCCAATCCGCCGTACTTATCGCTGGCTGCTATAACGTTGATGTCCACAACGATTTCCTCTCTATATGTGACAGCGATTCCTTTGAGCAAGGACTTGATCAGAGCTATGGGAGCCAGACGCACTATCACGCCACGCTTCTATCACAGAATGCACCTGTTCGCGCACTTCTCGCCGTGAGCGGCGAATCCTGGATCCTGAACGAGAACCTCGAACCGGAATCCTTTGCAGCCGAGAAGAAAAACTTGCGCATTTGGCTAGATGAAAGCTGGGCACTCGAAGCTTACGAACGCAAGGTTCCAGTGATGAAAGCCATTAAGCAATCCATTCACGTCTTGCGCCTGTGTGTCGATGCCTCCGGAGAGAAGCCATCTGCTTTGCCGCTGCACTGGGAGATGATGGCTCATATCTCCGTCCTCGTCCTCTGGGCCGTCGCACACCGGGTTTCCGAAATCCGTAAGCAGCTCGTTCCCGCGTCGAGCCTCAACACGGTATTCCCGTCTCCAGGCTCCGCGCACCACTCGATCACACCGCTATCGGCCGATTCACCGGACCACATGCAGAAAGTCAGGGACTTCCTTGCGTTTGCAGACGAAGCTACGAATGTGTCAGACTTGAGGGCGCAGTGGTATAGCGGCAGCGTACCGCTTGCGCAATGGCGGCTGGGCGTTACGGCCATGCTTCAGTGGGTCAGCATGAGGCTTGAGAACGCGAATCCGGATCAGAGATCAAGGAGTGACGTGCTATCCGCAGCGATAAACTCTCTGAGCCGGTTGTGTGAACGAGGATGGGAGCCGGGTTGGTTTTGATGGCGGCATGGGCCGTTTGTTGGGCGAATCTGCACTTGATATGTTACGTGTCGGAGTAGTCTCAGATGGACATGCATGCTGAGATTTATCCTCTGTTACTCTATCGCTCCTGCGCATTTTTCTACTCTCGGGCGTCTTTTGCACATATTCAGTTTTTCTTTGGCGTTGCACTGCGTGGATTTGCGTTTGGCGATGAACACCCCACGACCAGCTTTAAGCGTGCCACGCTTTGTTATACCCTTTTTTTTTACTGCAGTTGGACATTACTGCCTCCCTCGCTTAGCATTTTTGGATCAATACAGGATGAGTGCACAAAAGTTACATCGGAAATGCGCTGGCAGTTGGAAGGCGTGATGTCTGGAACGGGGCTCAGGGCGAAGGGAATGACGATGTGCATGCGAAAAGTACTCAAGACTTCGGTAATGTCTACAAAAGGAATCCCTCTGTGAGTTCAAGCTGGCAGTTCCAAATCGGGGAAATTTTCATGCGATGTGGTACAGGCTGCAAGGCAATCACGCTATGCCTGATTAGGCAAATGGGAAAGCGGGCCAAAGATCCCCCCGCCAGGGCAGCTCGCACAACATCATGAACGTCTCCCACCAGTTCCCCTCCCTGCCCCGTCCCCTCCCAGCACTGCATCAGTTATGAGATACGCTGCGCCTCCACAGCTGCCGCCACCAATAAAGACTTCCTCGTGTTGAGGAGCTGGAGGAATTCCTGAATACGTTCTCTGGCACCTGCATCGTTGTTCACCTAGCGTCATCGGCTTACACTTCCTTGATGGCTTATCGAGATCAGGCGCTTGAAGCATTTCATTGGTTGAATAGTGAATGTCCGGCCTCAACTACTGCTGTAGGATCGTGACTTGATCTGGAGACCGAGAATTTCTATCAACCAGAGCTGGACCTTGTCTTCCAGCGTGATCTGAGATAACCGGCACCGACTTATCACAGTTCCAAGGATCAAGATTCAGCGAACGAGATTCAGCGAACGCTGTTGCCCTCTCAAAGTGCGTTAATTGAATGATTACAAGCCATCGTGGGAATGACTCTTTCTTCTGGCAGAGTCCTGCACAAGAATGGATCAGACTGTCAGCAATAAGCAGGCAAATTCCACCTGCAAGCCCACTGTCACACTGTGAGGTTACAATCGCAGTCACAGCTCCTTCTTCTCGCTTCGCTCAGTCGTTACCGTCTCACCCTCTGCTTACTCTTCAGCACTTTGTTCGTTGGCAGAAAGATTGTACTAGCGCAGTCATTCGTCCCTTGCTCTAGCGTTGCAGGAGTTTCATAGATAAATCATATCACACACGGCCCACATTGTCCCCATGCATCATGGTTCTCTATCAGCCTTTAGCAGCCGCAGACACATACAGCAGTCCCAGACAGCCAAGCGAGAGCCTCACGGCCAGTCATTGTGGTAAAACTCCAGGTCATGCTTGGCGCAGCACAGTTCGTTGCCTTATTTGAGGATCCATCCATTGTGGCGCGAAGAGATGCTTCCCTATTCTTAAGTTCTTCAGGCGGCCGTTTGCCGTATTGGAGAAAGGTAGGCAACTTCTCCTCTCACGTCAGTCCGGCTTGCCAATGGACCAATCCAATCTGGAAGAGAGGATGCTTCGATTTATGGAACAGAGGCGTTGTACCGTCAGCAATAAAGATCGTTTCGAGCAATAACTCTGCCTCCTCTGGATATGGCGCCTTTGCTCGAGGCCGCCTGGCGGCCGCCTACCCACCATTCATCGAGCTTGTTAGGCATCTACATCTCCGCACGAGAAGCTCGAGTATTTAAGGAAGGCAAGACATCGTCAAAGTTGGTCCAACACGCTCCAGTTTCCAGACTCTCCGCTAGCTCGACAAACTTCATTTCTACCGACAACGTGTCCATCGACAGCCGTTTCCAAACTGTAAGTGTAGCCTCTTCGTTCTTCCGAACTTCTTGTAAGACAACTCCGCAGTCTGAAAGGGTGCACCTACTTGGAGCCGTCTGCCGCGGACTGTGCGTTGTCTACACTGGGTGCTTCAGCTAAGAGACAGTCCAGCGTCGCAACGATGGTTATCTTCCCCGCTACTGAAGAGCCTGCAGAGTTCAACAACAACTATATCTTCTACTGGAACCATGTCGGGCTGCAATTCAATAGGCTCACTCACTCTATTGGCGGTCCTCAAGCTGGTCCACCGATCAGCGCACGAGCTCTGGGCATCTTGCATCTAGCCATCCATGATGCATACTTTGCTCTCAGACCTGACCAGTCGGGCTCATTCCGCACCTACCTGACAGTTGATGACCCAAACCCTGCTCAACGCTTGCCCACCATCGCTGGCGAGACTGATACACGCCAGGCCGTGGCTGGAGCGGCTATCAGAGTATTGAGCAGGCTGTATACACAACGCAGCCTTGCTGTAGCCGTCAATGTTACGCATCAGCTGACGCAGTTTCTGAATCAATCCATTATCGACTTTGCCGCCCTGGACGTGCTTTCTTCGAGCTACCAGTTTGGAGTCGCTGTTGCCGATGCAATGTTGGCACTACTGATCAGGCCTGGAGAGCCGGGTGGTGATCAGACCGGCTACCGACCCAAGGAGGGGTTATATGGCTTCGATGATGATCCGACTCACCCGGTGCGCCTTCTGCCAGTTGACCCGAACGATCCGACTGGACCCAAAGTCCCTACGCGTGTTTACGCTGCGCCGTTCTACGGGATGACTGCCAGCAGGTTTGCGGTGCAGAGCGAGCATATTATCGCAGACCCCCCTGTCGGATTTAGGTTAAACGAGCAACAAGAGTTCGACGAGCAACAAGAGTATGACGACGCCCTCCGGGATGTCAGACGTATGGGCGGTGCCCCCGAACTCAACTCTACCACCCGACTGCCTCATCAGACTGTAGCCGCGTACTTCTGGGCCTACGACGGCGTCAATCTGATCGGTACTCCGCCTCGGCAGTATAACCAGATCCTCCGTGTCATCGCATGGGAGCGGAAGACTGATCCAGCCCCTGACGCCGAAGCCAACAACGCGCACTTTGCACGTCTGCTTGCCCTAGCCAACGTCGCCATGACAGACGCGGGCATAATCTGCTGGCGCGAGAAGTACTGCTTCGAGTTCTGGCGCCCTCTCTCCGGCGTGCGCGAGGACCCGCGCAGGTCCTACGCTGACCCCTTCTGGCTCAGTCTCGGCGCCCCCGAGACCAACAGGAACGAGATATCATTCAAGCCGCCCTTCCCCGCCTACCCCTCCGGCCACGCGACCTTCGGCGCCGCGGCGTTCCAGATCGCCCGCCTCTTCTACAGCCAGGGCAGCAGCGTCGACATCGCGTCCAACACTGCCGACAACATCAGCTTCAGCTTCGTGTCTGACGAGCTGAACGGCAAGAGCCGCGACCTGCGCGAGCCATACGATGACAACCGCCGCATCGAGGACCAAGTCGGCACGGTGCGCACGCGCGTCAAGCGCCACTTCGGCAGTCTGTGGGAGGCTATCTGGGAGAACGCTATCAGTCGCATCTGGCTGGGTGTGCATTGGCGCTTCGATGCGTTTGCGGCTGAGGACGTGCTGGTGCCGAGATCGACTGGGGATGTGGAGCCTTACAAGGTGCTCCCAGACGGCACCACTGCCTACAAGGATCCGGGCGAGATTAGCTACGACGCCATGTCCAAGCGGCATGATCGTGACGGTGTGTTCCCCATTGGTGGGGTCCCGCTGGGGATTGGGATTGCGAATGAGATCTTTGCGACGGGGATGAGGCCGACGCCGCCGGAGCAGCAGCCTGATGGGCGACATCGGTGCGGTACTGGTGGGACGATGAGTGAGTTGATGCAGAGTGGGCAGTCGAGCTCGGACTTTGAGGAGGTTTTGAGATAGTCGTCGTAACCTTTACTTCGGAGGAGGTGGTTCGGCTTTCCTTGCATGAAAACGTGCTTTCAACGGGCTCTCTTTCCTGTCTTCTTCTTCAGTATGTTGCAATGGTAGTCGCTGTTACCCTGATGTTGATCGTCTGTGGTTTTCTTTCCTAAAAGTAGAAAATTGGTCTACGAAAAGGGCTGGTCAACCCATTCCGCGACTTACCTGCCTTGTGGTTCCGTGATATCTTCAGCTTCACTACCGGTTCGTCTCAAGCTCATGACCAAGACTATGTGAGGGGAACACACAATCGCTCCCATGAGACACTCCCAAAGTTGCTCCGTGATACGAATCAGATTTCAGTATTTACAAAGACATCCAACGCAGCAAGCCTTCTATACCAGTCTACACCTCTCGCAATGCGGCAGCAAACCCACCCAGCTATCTCCAAACCGCCACAGCAACTTCCCACTCCACCCTCACAGATTTGCCTGCAACCGCTCATTCAACCCCCTCTTCAGCCTCCTCTCCACCGCCGCCATATACTCCCCCGTAACAACCCAGCTCCCCCGATCCTTCTTCCCACAACTCAGCGCCAAATCCTTGGTCATGATGCCATCCACATCGACCGTCTCGACGCACGCGCGTTCCAACGCGTTCGCAAACTCGACCACCTCGGGCGTGTCGTCCAGCTCGCCGCGCTTGGCGAGGCCACGTGTCCAGGCGAAGATGGACGCGATCGGGTTGGTGGAGGTCTCGTTGCCTTTTTGGTGCTCGCGGAAGTGACGTGTCACGGTTCCGTGCGCGGCTTCGGACTCGAAAGTTAGGCCGTCGGGGGTTATGAGGACGGAGGTCATTAGACCGAGGGAGCCGAAGCCTTGGGCTATTATGTCGGATTGCACGTCGCCGTCGTAGTCTGCCGGGTGCGTCAGTGCGTGGGGCTTGGAGTGTGTAGGAGGTTGTCGGCAATAGTATAGGGAGAATGGGAGGGGAGAAAGGGGGAAACAATTGACATACTCTTCATAGCAATGATGAACCCGCCCTCGCTCTTGATCATCTGCGCAACCATATCATCGATAAGACGATGCTCGTACCAGATCCTCTTCTCCTCGAATTCCTTCCGATAGTCCTTCTCGTAGATATCCTGGAACACGTCCTTGAACCTCCCGTCATACTTCTTCAGGATCGTGTTCTTGGTGCTCATATACAGCGGCAGCTTCTTGTCGAGCGCGAGCTTGAAGCTCGCATGCGCGAACCCGCCAATGCTCTCCACCGTGTTGTACATCGTCATGCCGACGCCGCCCGTAGATCCGAAGTCGAACACCTTGATGGTCTGCGGCTTGCCTCCCTTGGGCGTAAACACCATTTCGAGCGTCCCCTCGCCTTCGATAACCATGTCCTTGGCGCGATACTGATCACCAAACGCATGGCGGCCGATGATGATCGGCTCCTTCCAGCCCGGCACGAGGCGCGGGATGCGCGGTATGACGATGGGCTCGCGGAAGACGGTGCCGCCGAGGATGTTGCGGATGGTGCCGTTGGGCGAGAGCCACATCTGCTTGAGGTGGAACTCCTTGACGCGCGCCTCGTCGGGGGTGATGGTTGCGCATTTTACGCCGACGGAGTATTTTTTGATGGCTTCGGCGGCGTCGATGGTTACTTGGTCGTTGGTTTCGTCGCGGTAGGGGAGGCCGAGGTCGTAGTATTTGAGGTCGATGTCGAGGTAGCTAGGGGTCAATTAGTGGAGTGGGAGAGGTGGGAGGGATAGGGGAGGAAGTACGGGTGGATGAATTTGTCTTTGATGTCTTGCCATATAATCCGCGTCATCTCATCGCCATCGAGCTCCACCACAGGGTTCTTGACCTTGATCTTCTTGAAGGCCGACATGTTTCTTCTCTGTTGGTATACTGCGGATGCTGATATGGGTGTGGAGGAGGTTCGTGCTGGGGCTAATCTGCTCAATTGGGCGAAGGTTCTGGTGGAGGAGGAGATGCAGCTGCGGGAAGCTGTAAGGGCGAAGGAGGGTCTCATGGATGACGAAGTATATGGAGGAGAAGCTCAACACTTTATCGAAGGGTTCCTGCAGGTCACCTCGCAAAAAACTGCGCGGCAGCGCGCGCCGGCTCTGCATAACGCTGCCCGAATGACGGCAGCGGGGTCGGGCTAAACAAACTTCCTCGGCGGCGGCATATACTCAAGTACTGAGGCAGCAAGGCATCAAGGGGACAGGGAATTAGCATTGTCGATTCCCTGAGCTTCGTGCAGACTACTCGAATGCTGAGAAGCAGGAGCTTTCCGCTTCAATCGTGACAATATTGTAACTCAAAGTCCCTGATAGTTATGTCTTAAGCATGAGTACCATCCGACGGCATCACTGCTGGCCTGCCTGAGACACCCGTATCCGTCCGAATCCTGCCGAGATTCGCGGAACGTCCGAGCACCCATGCGGGTGACAAAAACTACTGGACTCCTACATCGCCGCCGGGCTCCCAATCCACTTCAACATCACCAAAATTTGTTGACTTCACCCCGTATCCAAAGAGCTCTAATCTGCCTGTTGCACTCCTGAGTGTCACCTGAACACGCTCACAAGGCAGTGTGCTACGGAGAAATGCTTCTGTTCGTGACCGTTATAAGCTGACTGAAGACTTTTCTGTCTTTTGAGTCCGGCGATATTCGTCAACCGAGTGGCACCCCATCCAAGCTCAATCTATAAACTCCTCCTGTCTGCTTCCATCTTATGTGTTCTTCAAGACGTCTTCACCTTCTCTAAAGACCCACTCAGCTTGCAAGGGGCAAGGGAAGGGTAGCGCTCATCCCAATACTGCCTTCCTCAACTAAGCAACGACGTTCAATGCAGGTACTTTGTGTACAAGTACAGAAACGCTATAGATCATGTACATCTCTCTAGAGGAACCTCCACTTCACGAAAGACCTTGTGTGTTCTACTAGGGCCGGAGATTCCGGTCTAGCCTGTTTTTAGTTCCTCCTTTCCCATTTTCCTCCTTCTATCTCGGCTTTTCTACGAAGCCTACCACGGAGTCTATTTCCAGTGTGACTATTCTACTCTTGCATAAGCATAGCGTGGGCTTCCAACCGTTTCTCTCGTTTGTCAACCCCTGAGTTCCGCCTGCCAGTCCCGCTTCAGGCAGTGCGCGGACCCTGTGTCTCAGACGGGAGCGTGCGACGGCCCGACGTAATACGCAAAAGTTCCGGTAGCCGGGCTCGTGGAAGTTTCACCATCCGCTTTGCATTTAGGGCTCTGTTATGCATGGGCTCCCAACCCATCTCCACGAGTTCTCTTTCACTGGAGAACTGATATCGCTCGATCCTTCCAATATCTTCACCAACCTGTGAAGCCCACAAGCTCGTATCGCAGCACACCAGGCAGCCGAGAACCTACCAGTAACATGCTGTCACAGCCAGCATACAAAAGCGGATAAAATACGCACCTCACGACTCTCCCGCTCACCTCATCAGCGAAACCAGCACTGCGCCACACCACCCAAGATGTCTCAGACTCCCTCCCGGATCCCCGCTACACATTCCCTGTCTACCCTGCCATTCCATTTGACCGTGAAACAGCTACTTGACCTGTACCGTGCGGAACGTGCCGTCACCGAAACGCGCAGTGACTCCCCCGGAGAGGGAGAGCTTCTGGAATCTAGTAGCAGTAGCGCTGCACCTACTGCAGTGTTAGCCGAGCCTCAAGATCTGCCTAGCACGCAAGAGGTTAACCAGGCCGCGTTGTTTACTTTTCTCGCGTTGATGACGAGGGCGGACGAGTTACTGAAGAAGCATAAGAGGCTGGAGAGCGAGAATGAAAGGCTGACGGGGGAGAACATGATGCTGCAGGTCGAGAACGAAATGATCACAGCGGATAACGGAATTTTGCAGGTCGTAAATGACAGGCTGAGAGAAGACAACGAAACAGTCCATGAGGGGAACAGGAAATTGTAAGCGGAGCTGGAAAAGCGCGGCGGTTCGAGGCAGTCCCAAACGATCTGTTGAGAAGCAGTTTCATGAGAAACTGGGGAGGTCAAGGAGTTTATGCATGTCTCTAAGCTCTGCAAGCGTAGCTTGAAACCTGAACGAACCGGTGGTGGAGGACAGTGGTGAGCCAACCTTTGCATCCTGCCGAGCCGTGGAACCGTTCTTTTGGGAACCTTTTTGTTGTCGTGGCTGCACAGAAACCATGAAACGCAGTTCACGAGCAATGAGCGTACACCATCCAGGCCTGATGTTGCCGGTCTCTCTCGGCATAGCTCTCGATTGGGCTCTTCTTCTTGCAGATCACTTCTCTTTCTCTATCCCTCTGCCGTGGAAGCAGTGGAACATGTCTCTGAACAAATCTTGAATGATCAGCCCTAGTCCCAGGCTTCGGAACGTCGTCATTTCCCGCAAACTGCCCTCCTTTCAAATCGGGTATATAATCGTCTCACCGGCGGCCATGATCAGCAATTCAACATCTCAGCATCTCAGCTTCCCGACCTCTTAGTCTATCAACCTCTCGGCTTCCTATCTTTCCATGTTCTCCATACCTTAATATCTAGACATCGACATTGTTACAACCAGCTCGTCGAACTCGTCTCGAAATGTCTCAACCCAGCTTTCATGCGGAGCCGTCAACCTCGGCGCAAGCCTCCTCAGTAAGTCCTACCCGCGATACCAAATATCGCTCCTACAACGAACCCAGCTCATCATCCGAAGCCGGATATCTTCCCCGACAACACTGCTGAGTCCGCCCCTACCGACGATCAGCCCACAAACGCCGTGACGCTCCACGTACAGGCCATGCATCAGCCTCAAACCACACAATTTCAGGGCCCATCAGATCAGCTGGTCCGCCGTACATCTATGGATACGAATGTCCGATCGTTGTCCGAAGATCTGAAGACTCTCAAAGACAAAGCCGGCGCGCTCGGAGTGGAAGCGATGGCTGTGAAGATGTTGGAGCAGCACATGTCCGAGTGTTCAGTATCAACTATAAAGCGGCAGAGGATAACCGAGCTGTTGTGCGACCGCGGCAAGACGCTGGAAGGCGAGAACAAGCTGTCAAGAGACGAGAATCAACAGTTGAAAGGGGAGCTGCGGCATTGCAGAGAGGGCTTTGCTGTCAAGAGGCGGGAACTGAAGGAAGCGTTGCATGTCATGCAACACCTGAATACTCTTTTTGGGGAATGGATTGGTAAAGCTTTGGAAAAATGGTAGGGGCTATCAAGATCGATATATCGAACGGATCTCGTTGGGAGCTATGATGTTGTGGTGAATTATGTCAGATAGCGGCAAGAACCCCTTTGCCTTTTCCTAGTCTCGACAGTGTTAGTCACGTACAGTACCTCTTGTATCGTTCCTTCCTCTTGTTGCGCACCACTTTCCGCACGCTTGCCCGTCACCCTCGGAGCAACGAACTTTTGCTAAACAATTCAAGCATCACCACCAACCTCATAACATCGTCATCTTTGCACACCATCCTTTATCTTTGATTCTACACGCTTGTCAGCAATCGCCTCACTCATCAATTCAAGTATCCACATTCGCAATCAGACAACCCGCAAAGCTCATCTCAGCATGTCTTCGTCAGACCATACCGACGATTCCGTGACACCGTATTTCCAGTCTTTAGAGAGACTGGCTCTACAGTCACCATCCACTCTTTTTCAAATGCGCCTCAAGACCCGGACCCGAACACTGCTCCCTTCACGCCTGCTCAGCACACTCGCGCCGAAGACCATCTCAGGCAAGCCACACCAACAAGAAATCTTGACGAGTACATGCAGTGGCGAATCAATCAGTTGAATCTTGACTCTGCTGCAAATGAGTCTACGTCTGCTCAGTATGCCAACAGTGACGATCTGAATACGCCAGCCATGCTACTCGGCGGGCTAGAAAGATCTGCAGAGGCCGAATATCAGAGTCTCATCGACCGCATCAATCAAATGGTTCCTGTTGCCGCTGCGAATGAGCGTCCTACACCCTTTCGGCCATGCAGGAGAGCAGATTCATCAATGGCAGAGACAGCCCGAGATGCAGAAATCCATTACATGCAGGGAAAGATCGCAGCACTGCAAAAGCAAGTCGCGTATCACGCAGCTCTAGAAAGATCTGCGAACGAGGTCACAGCTCGACAGGCGGATGTCATCGCCACCTTGAACAGACACGTGGAGAATCACGAGCAGTACGAACAACAGCTTCGGAACGATGTCGAAGAGCGTGACCGGAGCAATGAGCAGCTGGCCCGACACCTTTTTTCTGTGAGAGAAGTTGCGACGTCTCTCACTGAGCAGCAACACCGGCTCTTCGCAATCTTGAGAGATTTTAATGGGCTTGGATGCGAGGGGCAGCTCCTCGCAATGGAAGATACTGCGGGTTCTTCTTGATCGGATGATTAAGGCGGTGCAGAGCCTGGGGAGAGTCTAGTCGTTGGGGGATATATCAAGACTTGGAGGGCGTGGAGAAGTATGGAGCCGTTGTCAGTGCTGGGATTACTGATGTAAGGACGGATGGCCCCAGGAGCGTACAACCACCTGCGATGGTGGGAAAGAAAATAGTCCCGTATCCGCTCGCTTGAGTTAACAACAACCGTGAAGGATTCTGGGACTCAATTTTTCGCTCTCATTTCTTCCAAGCTCTGTGCCTCTGGTGGCTTCACCGTATAAGTCTTCAGTGAATTAACGCGTCTCATACGTACCTTCGTCTCTGACAACCAGCTTGCTTGATCAGACATACCACGATCGTAATCTACCGGGCACCGTGACCTTCCGCAAACCACCGGCCGCTGCCGTCATACCTATTAAAAGCCGTTAGCGGCCACCTCGCTTGAAAGCCCAGCTATCCATATCCTTACAGCCCTTTTTAGAAGCCTTACAAATCGCCCGAACTCGACACACCATGCCAGACGCATCACCATCAAATGAACCAAACGATTCTGGGCCAGATGCGGCAGCACAAGCGCAAAACCCAATCACAAGTGCGCTCGCTCAGCGCGCCAGAGCCGACGCCGAGCTCAAGAAGGTCATGGAAACGGTCGCGCAAGGAAAAGGTACAGCGGAAGTAGCCAGCGCGCTCAAACGATTAGCAAAAGAGGTCATTGGCGTCATTGACAAAGAAGCAAGAGAAAGCGATCTGAGAGATTGCGAGGCCGCAATCAGAGAGCGCGAGAACGCAGTCAGAGAACGCGAGACTGCAGCCAGAGAGCGGGAGACCGCAGCTGGAGAGCGTGAGAGTACCGCCGCGGACCGCCAGAGTACCGGCACCGGTTCGTCTCACCGCGTGGACAGACCAGTGAGACCACGGGGTGGTAGTGAGCGTTTTCCGGACCGGCGCACGGAACGCCGCCGCGGAAGGGACCTGGAGGAGAGGTTGTGGGACATCGGCGAAACAGCAGCAGCTCTTGCTATTCAAGCGAGAAGGCTTTGGGGAAATCTGAGGCATGTTGACGGACGGGAATGGGAGCGGCGTTTAGAGATCATGGAGCACAACGCTCATCTTCTCCTCGAGGAAACCAGCCACGCAAGGGATGCGCTGAGGGGATGGTAGGTGATGCGAAGGCGGCGGATGACTTGGGCAAAGCTTGAATGGAGGGAGAACGCTCTGCTTTGTAAGGTCGATAGGCAGAATGAAACGACGTCGGCGTAGAGGCGTAGAGTGACCCGTGAACATGTAAGGCATGAAAACCTGTAGGAGATGGAAGAAAAATTGTGAATCCACGTTATACGACTCATACTGTATCGAATATTCCGTTCATTCGTCTCAATAGGTGCGGCCGAAGAACCTCGCATGCCAGTTGTCGTGATTGGGACCTGCAACTAGTAAGCCTTAAGCTGATGTTGACAGCGGCGTCGGCCTTGATCGAGATATCGCTTTGTATGTGTATGATGCTTTGAGTAACCCTCATCCGACCGTTCAAGCCATCTCGGCGTAGATGGAAAGGCCATGGAAGACCCAGGCTGCTTCCTAGAACAATCAGCTTGTCGGAGCAAACAATTAGCACTCACAAGCCGCAGAATACCTTTGTCTTCGGCAAACTGCCACCTATTATTAGCATATATATGCATCGCTGGCAGACGCGTTCTTTTTCAGAGTTCAGATATCCCACCGCTGACCAAAGATTCCAAAGCCTGACTCCAAGCCCACCATGCCAGGCTCACCTCTTCCACTAGACCCTCCTACAGCTCGTGAGCCGGCTCCTGATGCGGCCACTCGAGCGCTTGGCCATGACCCGATCATTCATGCGCTAGCACAGCGTGCCGGGACTGACGCGGAGCTCAAGCTGGTCATGGAGGCTGTGGCGCAAGGAACACGCAATGAGGCTCAACTGCAATACCTTCAGTTTCAGATCAACCAGATGATACAGCAGCGAGTTATCAAAGAGGAAAACGGTGCTGCGGGGGCGAATCCGGATGCTGGCGCCGCTGGGGTTGGTCCTTCCGGTCCGGTTTTTGTGGGGCGCGAGAGATTGACAGAATTCGCGGCCACGGGCATGAATCTTCACGCTCTCATGCAAGACGTGGAGGATCTGAAGAAAGAGACTGATGCACTCGGGCAAGATATCAACAACGATCGGGAGCGACTGGAGAAAGAGCTGTTGGACGCCGAGATCATTGCTACGAACCGACAGCGCATCGTCAACTTCCTGAACGAACAGATCAAGAAACACGAAAAGCACGTGAGGGAGCTTGAGAACAAGATGAGAGAGCGTGAGAAGCGGGTTTGGAAGAGAGCGGCACGTTTAGACAAGATAGAGGAGCCCCTACGCGAGATGGCGGAGTCTCTACGAAAGATGACGGACACGGCTGCAATTCTTCTTGGACAAAGAAGTCGTCTAATGGAAAGCTTCGAGGGTACCGATCTAGAGGTATCGGGACGAGGGAAACTGTTGCGCGTAATGGGAGAGACGGCCGCGCTTCTTGTCGGGCAGATTACGAACACGAGAGAGGTACTGAGCCGTAATGGGATCGTAGAGGATGTGAGGAAGGAACGCAGTGGGATCGTAGAGGATGTGGAGGAAAGTGGGTCTTTGTCGGATTGTGATTTCTACGATTGACCGGGAGGGTTTTGAAGCGCGGAGTGAGATTGACCAAGGAATCATCTCAGCCTTTCGAGCCTCCTAGACATCTTGCATTATGTGCTCGACTTTACGCGGCGTAAATGATGAGCACCAGACCGCATAGGTGAAACCTGCTGGTCTCTATTTTAGCGGACCATGAAATATTTACCGGGAATAGATACCAAACCTTTCCGTTTTCCCCTGTTCCACTCCCCTTATCATCACGCTCAAGGCGACCAAGCCTTCACAACCGGCCACCCCTCAAAAAACTCTGGCCCCTCCTTCCCCCTCGCCGCGAAACCCCCCACACTCTCCGCCTCCACCAGAACGGGCAACACGGCCCCCGTCTGCAACCTAAATACGCGATGCCCGACCGCTCTCAGGATCGCCGCTGTGCTGCCCCCATGCCCCGTCAAGCTAACAAATATCGCCCTCTCCTTACAAAACACATCGTTCAGAAACTTCGTCAACCGTGCCGTCATCTCCTCGTCCGTCTCTCGTACATCGGGGCGCCATAGCTCGTCTTCCTCCGTGAAGCCTTTTTCGGCGGTGTAGTCTGGATATCTTTCTAAAATCGTGGAGAGCGAGGATCGCCGGTCGCATGTGTGGACGCCGAGGACTTCGCGTAGCAACTCTTTCACTACGGGCTTGAATGGCCGGTCCCGGGGCAGGTCGAGCGCGCCGAAGGTGAGGCGCGCGGTCTCGAGGCAGCGGATTAGCGGCGAGACGAAGTAGGCGCCTGGGGCCGGTATGCTGGCGTTCGTGAGCGCGGAGGCCCAGAAGTTGCGTGCGCCGACTGCTTGCAGGATGCCGAGTTCGGTGAGCTCGGGGTCGGCCCAGGTCACTTCGGGGATGCCGTCCAGCTTGGACCAGTGGCGCTGAGGGAAAGTAAGTCAGAGTTGGCACAAGAGATATGGAACCCCGCAAGACTGAGCATATTGCCTGATGGCGGAAACGTGTGCGGATTGATTTAGAGAATATATACGGAGAAGGAAGTGAACCGGTTGTACTTACATCCCACTCTGGGGTGCCGTAATAGCTTTCAGCAATGTTGTGCACGCCTTGCCCGTGCCTTCCGATAAAGAAGACCTTATACGCTACGTCCCGTGGGCTGCCATCGTTCAGTGTATGCACGTAGTGTTCGAAGCGCTGCCACTGCGTCTTTTTATGTTCCGGGTCGAACTCCGGATCAGTTGGGTATGGACGGTCAATGAGGCCCAAGTTCGTCCGCGTCTGAAAGTGTGAGTGATGGGTACTGGTAAGCGAGAGGCTTCTTCGAATGATCTACGTACATACTCAAAAGAGGTGTCGTTTGTTGCTGGGTCGTCTTGGAGGAAAACGCCGCCGATGATTGTAAATTTGAAGGGCGCAACCCTATCTACAGGGAATATTTGAGTTGCATCGCCCTCGTTGAGACCGAGACAGAATCTTGGTGATGCAAGCAGCAAGCAAACGAAGGTGAGGATGCTGAGATTCATTCTGTGACCAACGGTACAAGACGGAATTCGGAATTCTCTGGAGATTTAACGAAAGCAGACTACACGACCTGACAGCAGCACTCATAAATATAAGAAAGAGCTCAGTATAGATTGGCATCACATGGATGCTGGAGCACCAGGTGTATTGCGCTCCGCACGTGTGTCGCTTCTGAAGAACCGAGTGGCTGTGGTGTTGCTACCGCGGGCCAAGCACGTAACATTGGGGAACAACACCGACTTACTCGAAACACGCTGCTCGACAGGTTTCGTCTTTGGTTTTCGAGAAGTAGGATCGGGAGCCATTTTGACGCAGAGGAAATCCGTAACAGTGGTGAGAACTGTGGTTGACATCGCAGGGAAACTCTACAGTGTCTGGCACGTTGTGGGGTTAGCTCCAGGCGGCTTTCTTTTGCTACAAGGCCTGATCATTGGCCGACAAGCGATGGAAATGCGGTTCTGCACCAATCAGGTCTCCGTCCAGGGCTTAGGTTATCCGTTGTCCGCACTGTTCCTTGTGAACTTCTCGAGGATCAGAGAGCGTAGTGTACTGCATACTCACAGCGTCACGTGGAATATCATATATATCTTAGATCCCTCCCATAATTCATCTAAGACAGCAGAGGCCCTCTATAGACCATGAGCCCAGTGACAAACCCACCAACGCCGTGGCATGCTTCATCAAAACCCAAGACGTTGCTCGCTCACAGATTCGCCTGTTCCCTTTCCACCTCATACTTGAAATCGAAGTATGCCTTGTCAAAGTGATGCACCCGCACGTAACCGTCCTCACCGCCGGAGCAATACCCTTCCCCTTTAGGATGCACGGCCACGTAGTTCAGAGGGCCAAAGTGTCCTCTCACACGGCCGATCTCCTCCATGAAGATCTTGTGGTAGAAGCGCGCTTCGAATTTGCCTTGTCGTGCGGATGTAGTCGTGACGTCCATGGCTGCTTGGCCGCCTCCCAGGATCACGTAGTCTTTTACCGGTGTTATCGCGGCAGAGTTGAGTGGGGTGTCGGTGCTGTAGGATTTTAGGATTTCGAGGTCAAAAGCGGAGACGAGCTAGATCCAGCCGTCAGCGTAAGTTTTTGTGGGTTACAAGACGAGGGAGATCGAAATACCTTGGCTGTCTTGTCCTTCGACGCAGTGATAAAGTACGTCCGATCAGGCGCCCACTGCAGGTCCGTAACCATCATATCCGGCTCATGCACCTGTACGTTCTTGTACTCCTCTCCCGTCTTTGCATCGTACTGCGTTACCGAGCCGTCCTCGTGGCCCGCAATGATGTACTTTGCGAGGTAGCTGAAGCCTGCGACCGTAGCCTTGGACTCCTCGCACAGTATCCGCAAGTACTGCTCATCCGACTGGTCCTCGCCCTTCTCCGGATCGATTTCGTACACTACGATCGTTCCCAGATGCCCGCTTCGCTTCTCCGTAACGCCGAGCAGTAGTCTCCCATCAGGCGAGAACTCAACCCGCTTGATCGAGGTAGCGAACTCCCACGTCTTCAGCAGTTTCCCGGTCTTCACTTCCCACAGCCTCATCGTGTTGTCGGCGCCACCGGTTGCGAGTAGGGTGGAGGTAGGATCAACATCGACGCTCCAGAGGGCGCCAACATGCCCGTGGTAGGTTCCGAGCCGCTCGCCGTTGCCGCTGTACCAGGCGCAAACGACGTGGTCTTTGGAGACGGAGAAGATGATGTCGCCATCGGGGTTGTATCTTGTGAAGCAAGTCAGCCTGGGCGACCGACGGTGGTGGAAGTGGAGGAAGCGCACTTTACTTGGGTCAAGGCCCGTTCCTAGGCATCGGCGAAGTGTTAGTCGGAGACGCCTGACGATACTTGGGCCGGGGAAGGTCTTACATGGCCTGACAGCAATACGGGTCTCATGATGTATGCGCTTCGGAGGATGTGTAGCTCAGAAGCGGTTTGTGGGGGGGTTTTGCCGTGTTTTGGCGGCGTCACTTGTGAGATGTCAAAAGTGTGGTGGGAGGCGCAAAAGATCGAGCACGTGATTTGGGGCCGCCTATTCCGCCAAGATTTCGCGCACAGTCTGGAGTTCTAAACGCGCACGCACGCAGGGGAAGGACAAGGACACGGTTGGCCGCGCCGTGCCGAACGGGTTTGGAAAATTGCCGTTGTTAACTATGGCTTGAGGCTTGAGTCACGCCGAAGCAACTGTTGTGCTCAGGGACTCAGTCGCATTTACCAGTCTAAAGGCACTTGAAGCGTTCAACACGCTAGATCTGCTCTCCGCCGTCCGAATCACGGGCAGCCATCCAGGTTCAGATGAACGTTCTAAGGATCGGCAGGCCGAGGGATCATTCCTTCTCCCTCAGGCCGGTGTCGCGGGGCAGATTTAATTTTGCGCCGCATCGCACAACGTCGTCACCGCTGCGCGCCCACCAATTGACAACACCACCATCGATCAGCGGCCAGAGACCGAGATACTTCTCCAGCAGCCAAGCAGTCATGACCGCCACCAAGATCGATGGCACTGCCATTGCCAAGGGCATACGACAGAGGCTTGGTGCAGATATCAAGCAAAAGCAGGAGAGCAATCCGCGATACAAGCCTGCGTTGAGGATTATACAAGGTAGATTTCTTGCATGTGTTCCGGCTTCAGGTCATAGCTAAACTCCAATGCAGTTGGCGACCGCTCAGACTCAAGTATGTAGCAAGAGATCTTGTGTGAGGACTCGGGAACGGGCAATTGACCTTCCAAGGTACCTATGTGCGGATGAAGTTGAAGGCGGCGGAAGAGGTACGAAGAGCTTGTACCCTCCCTGCTAGGACTCTACTGACCCTCCTTCAAGGCCAACATCGACTGCAAGCTTGAGCACCTCCCAGAAGACATTACCGAAGCCGAGCTCCTCCAGAAGATTACCCAGTTCAACCACGATCCTTCCATACACGGCATCCTTGTCCAGCTACCTGTACCGAAGCACATTTCAGAGCACGCCGTGACCTCTGCAGTCGCCGACGAAAAAGATGTCGACGGCTTTGGCGTGGCGAACATTGGAGAGCTCGCGAAGCGCGGCGGCCACCCACTCTTCGTTCCATGCACGCCGAAGGGTGTCATGGTCCTCCTGCAAGAGGCGGGCGTAGACTTGAAGGGCAAGAACGCGGTGGTCATTGGGCGGAGTGACATTGTCGGAAGTCCCGTCAGCTACCTGCTGAGGAATGCCGATGCCACCGTGACGGTTTGCCATTCCAAGACGAAAGATCTGCCGGGCATCGTCAAAGGCGCGGACGTAGTTGTCGCAGCCATTGGACAGCCAGGCTTCGTCAAAGGAGACTGGCTGAAGCCCGGTGCCGTGGTCATCGATGTTGGCACCAACTACATTCCGGATGACTCCAAGAAGTCCGGACAGCGCCTTGTCGGTGACGTCGATTTCGAATCAGCAGCCGAGGTGGCCGGTCAAATTACGCCTGTACCTGGCGGCGTCGGGCCTATGACTGTAGCAATGCTGCTGCAGAACGTGGTAGACTCTGCGACAGCCTACTTCGAGCGACAGAAAGCACGGCACATCACTCCTTTACCTCTCAAGCTAAAACAACCCGTTCCCTCGGACATCGCAGTCTCCCGTGCCCAACATCCTAAGCTCATCAACGAGATTGCGGAAGAAGTCGGCATTGCTCCGCACGAGCTTGAACCATATGGTGCGTACAAAGCTAAGGTAGACCTCAAGCTCTTGGACCGTCTCTCTCACCGCCGCAATGGACGCTATGTGGTAGTCACCGGCATTACTCCGACGCCGCTCGGCGAAGGCAAGTCAACAACGACGATGGGCCTGGCACAAGCACTTGCAGGCCACCTTGATCGTGTCACTTTCGCCAACGTCAGGCAGCCCAGCCAAGGCCCCACCTTCGGGATCAAGGGCGGCGCAGCTGGCGGCGGGTACAGCCAGGTCATCCCCATGGACGAGTTCAATCTGCATTTGACAGGCGACATTCATGCCATCACCGCAGCAAACAACCTCTTGGCCGCAGCTATCGAGACGCGCATGTTCCATGAGAACACCCAGAAAGACGGACCACTGTACCGCCGACTGGTACCCGCGAAAAAGGGCAAGAGGGAGTTTGCACCGGTCATGTTCCGCCGGCTGAAGAAGCTCGGTATAGAGAAGACGAATCCGGATGAGCTTACAGAGGACGAGATTCGCAGATTTGCGAGGCTTGATATTGACCCGGATACCATCACTTGGCGAAGAGTACTCGATGTCAACGATCGCCACCTCCGAGGGATTACTGTCGGTCAGGCGCCTACCGAGAAAGGTCAGACGCGTCAGACAGGCTTTGACATTTCGGTCGCATCTGAGTGCATGGCCGTTCTCGCCCTCTCGAACTCCCTCACCGACATGCGTGAACGCCTCGGCCGCATGGTTGTCGCTTCATCTCGGTCAGGTCACCCGGTCACAGCGGACGACATCGGCGCAGGCGGCGCTCTAACGGCACTCATGAAGGATGCCATCAAGCCGAATCTCATGCAGACGCTTGAGGGTACGCCCGTCTTCGTTCACGCAGGCCCCTTTGCAAACATCTCTATCGGCGCTTCATCAGTTCTTGCCGACAAGCTGGCCCTCAAGCTAGCCGGCACAGAACTAGACGAAGATCACGAGCAGAAGACTGGCTTCGTCATCACAGAAGCAGGCTTCGACTTCACCATGGGCGGCGAGCGCTTCTTCAACATCAAGTGCCGCTCCTCCGGTCTCGTCCCCGATGTCGTCGTCATCGTTGCCACCGTCCGCGCTCTCAAGGTGCACGGCGGCGGCCCAGAGATCACACCCGGCGCGCAGCTCGACGAGGTCTACCGCACCGAGAACATCGAGGTTCTGCGAAAGGGCTGCGTAAATCTGAAGAAGCATATCAGCAACGCCAAGCAGTTCGGCGTCCCCGTTGTCGTAGCCATCAACAAGTTCGAGACCGACACAGACGCCGAGGTCGAGGTGGTGCGCGAAGAAGCCATCGCCGCCGGCGCCGAAGACGCCATATCAGCGAACCACTGGGCCGAAGGCGGCCGCGGCGCCATCGACCTCGCGAAGGGCGTCATATCCGCCTCGTCGCAACCAAAGGATTTCAAGCTCCTGTATGACCTCGAGGGCAGCGTGCAGGAGCGCATAGAGAAGATCGGCAAAGTCATGTACGGCGCCGAGAAGGTCGAGTTCAGCGAGCTGGCGCAGAAGAAGGTGGACAGTTATGTTAAGCAGGGGTTTGGGAAGCTGCCGATCTGTATCGCAAAGACGCAGTATAGCCTTAGCCATGATCCCGCGCTGAAGGGCGCACCGAGTGGGTTTACGGTGCCGATTCGGGACGTGAGGATGGCGGCTGGGGCGGGGTATCTGTGAGTCTTGTTGACATTGGTGCTAGTGGGTAAACATGCTAATCAATCGTACAGATACGCGCTTGCTGCGGATATCCAGACGATTCCAGGTCTGCCGACGGCGCCGGGATATCTTAACGTTGACGTCGACACGGAGACGGGCGAGATTGAGGGGCTGTTCTGAGACCTGCGCGCTCGGTGCTTCTCGCTCCCACGGTTTCCTTGTCTGTTTCGTCTCGGGTGCTCGCATTTCAACAGCATGCTTGCGCCCCAGCACTCACCTTACCTTGTCCTCACCAGGTTTCTCTGAGCTTCATCAGCATTGTTCGGGTATGGCGTACTTAACGTAGCGCAACGCGGCGATACCATGGCATATTCAACACGGCGCATTGTAGGTCTTACAAAAGACGAAGACAGAACGAGCTATCTGTATACATATCAGAAATTTTTCAAAAGTCCAACTGGAAATCAGCCAGTGAACGTTGTGGCGGGTCGGAGTGGTCACTAGACGGAAACGTGCACCCGCCTGTCACCTCTCCCGCGCGCCTTGTCATGAGCCCCTCTCTTGAACGTCCCAGAATTTCTTGTGTGGTCTGAGTGGTGCCGCAGTCTTCCGCTCTTTGACTGCCTGTCTTCTACGCCACATGTCTAAGATGTCATGTTTAGAGTCTGTAGAAAGCTCCCTTTCGCGCTCAAAGCGTGTACTTATCCAGATGCCGGTTTGAAACTGCGGCAGCCCCTGTCTTAGACATATCGCATGTTTCTCTCTGGTACCAAACAATCTTGGAACTTCTGTCCCTCTCAGTGTCCTGTTCTTGTCCGGCCATGATGTATAAGTTTACACATCACCCTCTCATCCATCTACTACTCATATCCTTCCCATATCCTTCCATCAGACTTGATCTACATTTTCTCAAAACGTTAATCGAATTACACTCTCCACCATATTTCAGTCATACTCCACCTACCCAGTTTACGACCTACCCAGTTTACGACCTACCCGGTTTACGACCAAACACACTACATCGACAAACCTTGGCTCCAGAGTACGCCTCGACAGAACACAAGCGCAGCCAAACTTCCTTCATTCATACGATGTCTGACATGACAACAAGCATTGAGTTCAACGAAATTTTCATGGGATACTACCGCCAGGAACGGTTCATCGTCTTCGGATATCGGCACATGTTCTGCCTTTATTTTTCCGTCTCGTTCCTGCTTTTCGTCATCGCATGCATCGCCTTCTTCCTGCTCGTTCGCACGGTATCAAGGAGAGTGTTACAGACTCTCGGGAAGCCGATGAAATCGCCCGATAGAAAATTGAGCGGCGCTCTCCCGAAGCGTACCAGTCGCAAGAAGGGGGAGAAGCACCGTAGTTCCTCATTCGGCACGGCTTCCTCTCCGTCACTGACGGTTGGCTCTGCCAATGGCAGCTCGCCATCTGCACAAAATTCTGGAGATTCCTGGGTGGCTTCACTTGCACAGTCTTTCAGAGCGTTCGAGGAGAAATGGCCGCGCCGGTCGAAGTACAACACGAAGGTAGAGGACGGGAGCAAGAAGACAGATGCAACGTCCGAAAGCCAATCGTACTATCCTCCAGCCCTCATCCAGTTTACGGCAGACATGCTACCTGAAAACGTGATTAACGTCCTACAGCGTGACGAGCTCGCCTTTGTGTTCGCCTGCATACTCGCTGCTTCTTTACGCTACCTCTGCCATCACTACGGGCACCAATATGCGTCCCGCCAGCTGTGCATCTTCACCGCATGCAGCCTCATCCCGTGCATCCTCATCCCGTGCATCTACATCGTGTGCACTTCAAGCACCACGGAAAAAATCATGAACCGTATCCGGCAGGAGTGGAATGCCGCCCGACAGCATCATCCCCAATTTAATAAGTCGCATAGAGTGGTTGCGAGCTGTCTCTGCTGGTCCAATTTGTCTTTCCTCGGGATCATGTCGTTGACCCCCACAGAGGCTTTGGAACACAGCCAGCGGGTGTGGGGTGCAATCGGCCCAGACTGTTTACCATGGATCAAATCGATCAATGGAATAGCAACTTTCGTCCTTCGATCCGTGTTATCCTTCCGCCAACTGCCCAATCGCGTCAGGGAGGCTATACAGGATGTCCGGAACTGGACAGCGAGTAGGCAGCCTAGCGAAAAACCAGGCAGTCCTCCACAGCCTACAGAAACCGAGAAGAATCAACACGAGACCTCGTCCAGTGCGCCCGCTTCTCCGGCATATGACGCCGACTCTGATGATGCCGGCTCAGCCCCTATGCCAGGCTTTGAAGACCGCGACAGGATCGATACACAATCAACCCATCAGAACGTCGAAGGAGAAGTCGATGCACTCATTGGGTCCGAGGACCTCAAACGCATGGGAAAGGAAATGGAGGAAGAAGAAGCGGCAGCGAAGCGCAGACCTGAAGTTCTCAAGTCGTTTAGAAAGAGAGCACGAGTCCCTCCATTCGTCGAACGACTCCTTCAGTGCATCGAACGAATCGAGGAGATGGAAACGGAGCGCCAAACCCTCAAACACGAGGCTGACATAGTGATGGGCTGTAGAGCAACCCACGCCCCGCAGGACGCTGTGATGATCGAGCGAGGCTGCGCTGGTCAAGAACTCAAGCTTGATGCAGATTTCGATGGGGAGTTGGATGAGACACCACATGCCAACTGCGGTGGGTTGGAGATTGTGAATGGAAGGAATTCGAAGGGGTAGACAGTTTTCTGTGGGGCATATGAGGAGGGATGGAACTCCGTGAGGCTCAAATAGTGTCGGAGATCTGGGGGTTTGTGGAAATATGACAAAGATGTTACTCTGGCAGATCTGTTAGGAGAGGTGGAGAGTTGGCTCGGTTTGTGGGTTTATGGGCGCATTTTTGAATGAAACTCTTGGCGGACTCGGCGTTATGGAGTTTATAGACTACTGCTTGAATAGTTTTAGATAGCGGGGAGATATCACTTTTACACAGAACTAAAAAGATGGAGGCTTTTGTCTAATTGCGAGCGGCTGCCATCAGAAATGCGAGAAGAGAAGTCCGTACACCCATTCTGAATACGCCATCCACCAACGCCAGATGCCGTACGTATAAAAGCCTCAGGACCATGCGCGAAGGCAGAGTGTCCATTGTTCCGTTAGCCGGCCTCGGACGAGATCGACGAGACTGGCCGTCCGGCCGTCTGGGGACTTGCCATCACCTCGTGCCATCCGCAGGCCTCAGACGGAGACGGATGCACCATTGAACCACCCGAGCGAGGGTGATGTGGACGCTCAACTACTCCGCCGCACCTGTTGGCCAACTGGGATTGGACGGTTGACGAACAATCCAGCTCCGTCGCGGCCTCGACCGGCCTGTCTCTCTTCGTAATCTCTCGAAGCGTTCTTGATGTCCTCTATCTGCGCCTATGGACAGTTGTTAGATCTCGCGGAACGACTGGCCGTCGACTTCAGAGGACATACTTGCGTCAAGGGTGGGCCTGATGTCGTGACGAGGAAGCCATCTCGACCCTACACAGGCTGTCAAACTTTGCGTTTCAAAAGGAGAAGATGCGGAGAGCGTACCTCATGTGTGTACCGTCTTACTATCGCATCTGAACCGCAGTAATACCGAATCTCGTGTTGTATGACTGTTCGAGAGATACCGTAGCCGGGGACGAAATAGCTATTGACGGATGCGGCCATTGAGGATTGGAGAGTTAATCGAGGAATCTAACAGAGACTTGAGACTCGTTGATACAGGAAAGTCACAATTCCTCACCCAGTGCTCAACTGATAAAGTACATCTCGAGGCCGGTCAAGGCCCTTAATAAAGCCTCGGCCTCCACATCGCCTTCAGGTATTGTAAAGCTGCACACCCCACGGTCCGCGTGGCGATAATGTGGTGGTGGGTTGCATGGATGGTTACGCGTTAATGCGTGTGAGCCTCACTTCTCGCCCTGCCACACAACCCAACCGGAACGACACTTTCGGGCAGCCAAACACCAATTCTGTCGTAAGATGTGTTTCCGCATCAATTCGAGTTACGTGTTTCTCATGTACGGCGCTTGAGAGAAAGCTGCCGCTGCACAGTGTCCAGAGCCGATGTAGTTTAGTTGCTGCCTTGCTCAATGCATTTCCCGCTTGCTTTGCTGTAAGATCAAGCCCCTTCCGCGGCAGCGACAGCTGTTATAATCCGCCATCGCCACTGAGTTTCGCCTGGTGTTCTCATCCATTTTCTCAACAGTAAAGTTGTACTTGGTCTTCACGTTTTTGTCGGAGATGTTTGCGTGTCTCTTCGCCCATCGAAGAATCTCAGGCTTCGAGATGATCACCACATTGGGCGACGATGGAACGCCGATCCGCCGATCTCAAACCACACACTCTTCCTGCCCAGCACGTCGTCCTGTCTTGAGCTCACATGGCACTCCAAGTAAGATCATGATTACCACACTTGTCAGCTTGGGCCTCCGCAAGCATCACTCGAGCCCTGTTTACGCCGTACAGCTAACGGTCTGCACCTGTCAACGCCTCATGGAAATATCAAACCACGATTACATAGCCTTTCAGGCGGCCTGCTGAACTTCAGGTATCATTGCACGGTAGATGGACCTAATCGGCCCTTTTGACACCCAACCTGGTGCTCGTGGTCAGCTAAAAGGCCTTAATTCTATGCGATTTCCAGAAAATGTCGGCTGATTCGCTGGACGGAAGCCCGTTGTGGTGAGCTATGGCCTGGATGTGAACTGCTGTTACCCCTGAATCCATGCCTGGATCCATGCCATTGTCACCAAGTACGCTGGGAGAATGTACTAAGATGAGCACGACGGCACTGCCATACGGGTTCTAATGCGTCGACCGCGCCTCTCCTACGACGCTTCATCCGCGTCTATTCATCCAATCAGTCAGGACTCTGGCTTTGGCATCTATCAGTTGCTCAAGCAGGCGGTTCCATTATGGAAGCACTATTTCCATGGCCTCACTCAAAGAACAAGGCGAAGGATACACGCGCTAGTGCGGCACCTTTCTCAATACAAAGCATGCCAAATGCCGTAAGACGTCACTATGGGAGCCACCAAAAGCTAGGGGCGTTGAGAAAACCAAGTTCCCTACAGGGTGACCAAGTCACGGGCTCGGACATTTGCGGCTGAACATCAACATGTTCATGAGGATCTTGCAGGGCTTACGAATGCAACAACACTACCGGAATCCTTCAGCGGAGACCGAGCTGAGGCTGTAGCTTCCAGCGCTCACGTTATTTTGCATGCTCTCCTAAAGTCGGATGTGTAGCCCGATTCGAGGCCCTGGACTCGAGTGGCGCTGCCCAATGATTACCAGGATGGAGATCTTCAACTACCCGGACTACTGAGACTTTGTGCCCACCACCGCCTTACTTTCCATTAGAATCTCCTCTAGGCCATGGACCGCCCCGGTGACTATGGGCATTAGGGCATTTAAAGCTTTTTGATTCGCAGGGCTGGTAAAGAAATTTGCAGACTGCTCAGAGCCTCACTGAACGTCGGGCCCCTGTGATTGGGACGTCGGGCCTTGATCTTCGGGCACGTACGATACGACTAACTCGACTAACCAAGGAACGCCCTGGCGAGGCTGTGACTACGAAAATATCATAGGAGACGTGCTCGTCAGCTGTCGCCAGGGGCATCCAGCTTTATTCAAGTGTGCGCTGGATTCAGAATAGCAACACCCACCGCAACGTGAGGATCTTGTTCGCCAGCAGGAGCTGGTTTCCAGTGACGTAAAACAATGGAGGGATGCAAAGTTCCACTTCAGCATCATCCATAGCCTTCTCGTTGTGCTGCAGGGTCGCTTTGCGGAGATTGTTCACGTTACGCACCAAGAAGCACTCTATTGTTCTCACATTACTAGAATCAATCGATATTTACGCAATCCGCCTGGTCATGACTGTTAGAAGAGCCTTTCAGCACCCCCAGGCTTGAAAACACAACAACCATGAGATTCTACTGAAAAGATCCATGTGTTGGGAAAGCTGTCTCTGACCGCATCACCGGTCCTCTCGCTTCCTCTACGGGTCATCCATACGAAACTGCAGCTCATCGTCCGAGCCGCTCTTACGATTGTCACCACTGCGAACGGGGTCCGTCGAGGCGGTGCTGCCAAAGGTGGCTGCAGCAGAAGTAGGAGTTTTCGAAGGCGCAGCGCCATCAAAGCCAACTAGAGGTTCTTCCTGAGCTGCAGCGGTACCCTCATCTGCCCCTGTACGGGCCTGGTTATCGCCCACCTGTCCTTCCTTGTCCTCCTCATCTCCATCCGCTAGCTCTACGAGATGAACCGCCTGCTCTAACAAAGCGGCCACGTTGCCGTCCATCTCCTCGAGGACGTCACAGCCGCGATGTATCACAGCCCGACCGAACCTTCGAACCTCCTGGCGGAGTACTTCGCTCTCGTCTCTGAGTCTGAGACTCTCCTCTCGGTCGCTTTGGCGACGGCGCCACATTCCTTGGATGAGTTGCACGTTAAGGTTGAACTGTACGGTTGCATCGAGGTATTTATTCAAGAACCTCCCGTTATCGCCCAGCAAGCTCCACTTATCCGCTATCAATCTCAAACTCTCGTCCTCCGCTCTAATCCAATCACTCTGCGCATGTTCGAGGTCCGCAACACGTTGCTCGAGACGCTCGCGGAGTTGTATATTTGCGCGGTGCAGCGCGTCGGCTCGTTCCCTCAGTCTGTCCATCTTTATGTCGTATTGGGAGTTGGTAGAAGGGCGGAACAAGATGTATGCAAGTTTCGAGAAGATTTAGAAACATCCGCCATGGACATTGCTTGAAGTACTTCAGGAGCGGACAGCTGGGGTCGAACAACGCACGCCCATACATCACTTTTCTGCTGATTCTGCCGACTATAGTAACTACGTTGTCGAAGCAGTACACGCAGACTCTATTCACAAGCAGACGACTTTTGCACAGGCTTACAGTGCAGCGCCACGCTTCACAAGTTCACCTCGATGTTTAGATCCTGGGAGTGATTCATCCAATGCAAGACTTATCGCGCACACCCTTGCCAGCCGGAACTGGGCTCTCTAAGTCTCCCGTTCCTACAAAAACGAGCGGCTTATAAGCATAAGTGTGCCTAGCATATGAACTATCAAATGAAGGGTACAAGTCATTAGAGAGCTCTTCGTCATATCGCTGGGATTGTATCAAGAAAAGATGCAGATAGTGAGTACTTTCTTCGATCCCTCTAGTCTGTGCGCTGAACATTTAAATAGTCCATTTTCCGTCATTATCCGTCTTCCGCTAAAGAAGAAAACGGCCGCTATTTCACGCTTCCAGGACCATCCGCGTTTGAGCTGTGTCAAGTGAAACCCTTCGCCAATTTTGAACTACCTACGTATTTCAGACTGTACCGGGAAGAGGATCCCTTGTATGGCGCATCTCAGCCAAATTCGCCTCGCACCTGGCACGTCCCTTACTTTCTTTGAAATTTGTCTATGAAGAACTTCTCAACCGTCATCAGCTTACCGTCTGCCACGCCCTTCGCTTCCGCAGCGGCAGCTTTCAGCTTCCCGGCCGCGCTTGTATCGTTGGGCGCGCCAAAGTACCGCCCGCCCGTCATCTGAGTGAAATGGAACATAATCCTGATGTTCTCCAAGGGCTTGATGCCGTGGCCTTCAAAGTCTTCCCATGAGGCTAAGGCATTAAAGCGGGATTTCTTGCCAGTCACTAACGGAACATACTTAGTCTTAGCGCTTACGCTTGTGACACTGAAATCAAATCAGGACACTGTAGAAGGGGGACCATATGTACGTACCCTTCTCGAATGTCTTCGCCATATCCTCAAACGACATCGGCTCGCTCACACCCTGCACTACCTCGCCATTCCACTTCTCCGGATTCAGAAAGATGCCGTGGACCACATCACCGAAGTCATGCGTGATGCTGATAAAGGGAACTTCCTCGCTGCCTCCCCACCGCGGGGTCGTAAAGGTGAGGTAGCCTTCTTCGTCGGCAGTAAACGGAAAGCCGCCGAGGAACCGGGCAAAGTGCTCGTCCAGAAAGTTTTCCAAGTACCAGCCAGCGCGGACGGCGGTGAAAGACTCGAAGCCTTTGCAATAGGCGTACATCTCCGTCTCATGCTTCTCTGTAAACTGGGCGTTTAACTCCGCTGAAGCTTTTGGAGCGGGATGTGGTGTAAAGGGCCGTCCTCACCATCAAACTCGGCATTGGCGAGCTCGCCATTTGTCATCTCGGAAATTGATACTAGTGAACTGTACACGAGATGCTTCACGCCCGCCTCGGCCACGGCATCGATGATGGTCTTCCCCAAATTGAGCTCAGTAGGACCGCCGGGAACGTTGAAAGCCTGTCCGCGGATGAGCGAGGAGCTGGTATATGAGACTGGCTTTGGCTTACAGGATCGTGTGAGCTGGTATTCACGAAAACGCCCCAGCTCCCCTTGAACGCTGCGAGCATCTCATCCTTGTTGAAACCGTCGGCCTTGATCACTTCTACGCCGAGCGATGAGAGCGCTTTAGCTGCTTTAGAGTCGGTGTTGCGGGTCGTTCCGCGGACCTTGAAAGCGGCGTTCTTGTTCTGCAACAGGGAGCGGACGACGGCGCCGCCTTGGCTACCTGTCGGTTAGAGAGGTTATCAGTACATTAGTCCATATGGCTGTCTCTGATCTAGGGGAGCCAGCGCGATAGCACCATACCTGTGGCGCCGAAGACAGTGATCAGCTTCTCTGATGAGGCCATGGTTATGGGTTTGACTGCGGATCTGATGAGGTGATTGCCGTTGTCTGGCTTCTAGTTCCGGCTTATAAGGACTGGTTTGGTAAACAGCAGGATTGGATCTCCGCGAAACTTTTATGGTTGATTTCAAGGCAGCAATGCGCATGCCAATGCATCGATTGTTAAGCAACGAACCCCTCATTCACTTCTCGGAGAGAAATGACATCCGTACACGAAGCGCGTCGGGACACGTTGCTGGCCAAACAGGCAGTTCTCCTGACATGTGTCCTTCACGCTTCCAATCAAAATTTACAACTACTTTGACATTAGACGTTGATTATAAACATGCTTCAGGCAGCAAGAAGTGGCTCATGCGAAGCCGCGGGTTCCGATTGCTGTGAAGCGCGGCGGCGAGCATCGTGATCGTGAGCATCTGAATTGGGCAAGGTCTGCCGCCACCGGCGTTAAATATACGAAATTAGAGATGAGACCAATGGAAGATGAGCACTTAAGCTACTGTGTGGTGTTCTCTGACTTACTTTATCGACAATATCAATGAAGTGTTTCCATTGAACCATGCCTTTCTTGCGAGTTTTCATGTTATCACGTGATGAGGGCGAGCCATGGACTGAAGCGGAATGCCGTCATCCCCGGCCTCCAACTTCAACTCACAACGAGCTCTTCGTCGACCTACCTCCATCTATCATATGCACGAGTGGGCACAGGGAGATCAAACGGTTTAATACCTAATTGTCATCGCTTTTTAACCCATCGCATATGTACAAGTGATCTCAACAGTCTGTCCAGCACGCGAGAACAACATTTTTTGACGCATGCAACTCCAAACCACTTTCCCGATTCCCGCCTGAGGCTCTGCTGAGACAGGCCCTCTCTCCAACAGACTGTTCAAGACGGGAATAACGCGGTGTTCGACAAATCCTTGGTAGCCGCTTGCAGCAACAAATCCGTATTATCCGGATTGTTCGCCTGGCTCCACGGCACCACTCCCTTCGTCTCCCTCAACTCCTTATCCAAATGATAAAGCCCATGGCCCGGCTGCTTCGAAATGCGGACACACTGCTGCAGTAAGTCGCCAAGGTCCTTGACATGCTTCGTTTCCTTCTTCAAGAACCTCGTCTCGAGGACATCTTCCAACGCATAGTCCTCGGCTTCGTCGGCCGCTTTACATAGGCGGAGGACATCTTCAAGGAGCTCCTTCTCGACTTGCAGGGCCTCGTAGACGGGCTGCACGGGGTCGACTGGGTCGTCTGGCCATTGCACGTTGGGCGCGGGAATGTCGGAGGGCTTAGAGCGGCCACCGCGTTGGACGAGGTAGCCTTCAAGCCACATGCCGTCCGCGAAGCACTCCGTTGCAGCACGCTTCCAGAGCCTAGGTGCATGTGTATAAGCCACTTGTAAGTTGCAACGAAGGGCGGGCCTTTGAGAAACTTACATGGAGAAACCATGCAAGCCGACATTGGCGCGGGCACAGTCTGCACTGAGCTTGCGGTAGAAGAACCAGCTCTTCCAGTTCAGTGCGATGTGGCCACGGATGGACTAACTGCGGATTAGCTACATGTCGAGGCTGCGTTTTTTGCCCGAACAGGGACTGTGGAACTAACGTCTTGGAGGTCTGGCTTGAAGGAGCTGGCTTGGATGTACTCGTCGATGTTGGCTTTTGAGTGCTTCTCGATCGCCTGCTGGACCTCTTCGGTATGAGACATGATGAGCTGATGCTAGGTTTCGACGTTGGATGCTTTGGTGTTGAAAACTTCAGTGACTGGGAGATGAGAGCTCGTGGAAAGGGCTGTCTGATATGTACTCGTAACCATTGCATCTGTCTTACGCAATAAGGGCAATATTCAGGTTATGGTCAGACTCGACATCAGGGGCCACAAGTTTCTTCCCCGCATTCTCCCCGCGTTTTCCAGCCTGTCGGTACCTGTGCTGGACTCAGGGCTGCTTCCACGATGCAGGTAAGATGGCTATTGCTGTTGTTATTGGTGGTTGGCTGCTGGAGGATGCTCATTACACGATGGCTGGAACTCGAAAGAGCCGCCATCACCAGGTTTAGGTGCAGATACCCCTGACTTATGACGGACGGCATTCCATCAGCGGTCTAGCCAGAAGCTTAAACTAACAAATGTCATGCCTGCCGCAAAGCTCCTCCACGCTCATAAAACAGGATTTTGTCCATTTCCGTGATTTCCATGCCGTCAATCATGCCCCCGCGCAGACTCTCTCCGCCAACAAGATCTGGCAAAAAACGCCGCTTCGCAAACTCAGGCGAGCAGACACGGCTCCGGTGGTCGATTGAATCTCAAACAGGCCCTTCGGCTAAGCTGTGAGATGCAGCTAAAGCAGTCATCGAAACGGATGGTGACGAGTTAGAAAGGCTACTAGGCGTAGTCTTTTTTATATTAGTGGGCGGTCGTGCTTGGGAAGCAGCCAGTGCTTTGGACATGGATCTCCGGGTAGTCTTCGCAAGCGGGTATGAGGCGCATCAAGCAAACCAGTAGGCTTCAAGCCTTCAACTATGGTGTTCGCCGCATGTTCTGGAATGGAATTCTTGTGGACCGTAGTGTCGAGTCTAGGCTATCGTTAGAAAGCAATCACGAAACACGATTGAGTGACAAGAGTTGAACACGTTTAAACGTATCGGTGCATATTCAAGTGGACGCGAGAACTTACATCAACCTTTCCCACGGCATGTCGCTCACTTCATCCAGCTCCCTTTGCCACATTGGTGTCGCGATATAGATGTTCTTCACGCTCGGCAGCTCCACCGCAACAAGCTTGAAGATCCACCGATAATCGACGTAGAACGGCGTACAGTGCTTCGTCTTTGTGGCCGCCGTCGTCCAGACTGTGACCTCCGTAAGCGGCAATGCCCGCAAGATCTTTGGGATGTCGCGGTATTTTTTGTATTTTCCGCACTCCTTCAGCAGGCGCGGCTTGTTGTTCATGGGGTGGATATGTCCGGTAAGAAGGATCTCGGGAATGGCCCAAGGGCCGAAACATCCGATGTAGCAGGTGACCGAAAAGGCTAGCTGGATCTTGCGGAGGGAGGAGCAATTCCGAGGACCGATCATTGAACAGAACCGGGCAACATCGCCGGGTTCGGTGAAGCGGAAAGTGACGGTGGTGTAGAGCGTGTATGTCAGCTCCTCGTGAATGCAGCGGTTCAGGAACATCAGGGTTGACAATTCTCTACACAACAGATCCGTTGAGGACGTTGGAACCCGCGGTGCTGTGAACAGTCAGTGGTTTGAATGATGATGTTGAGACTGGGGGACTGACTGATTGCTCGGTGACGGTCAGGACACGACCCGAAGTTGTCCGTCTGAGCAAGTCGATGCACGAGTTTTCCATCTTTGCCTGCAGGCGAATGAGCAATGCAAACCAAGGGAATGGTGGACGCAATGCCCATGGCATCTAGTTACATGGGCTTATCTCAAAGACATATCCATCCGGAATGCCCGCTGCCATGACGAGGATCTTGACGCGTAGCTCAGTCGGCAACCGCATGAGAGGAAACGTTGACACCATGACGGGCGGAAACGCGTCGAGAGGTCGGCTGTTGCGCGTTCAGCTTGCTTAGGTCGTCATGGAGGTTCGTGTGAGGATATATAGTGACTCACCTGATTCTGGACCTATTAGGTCCAGATTGGTGCCTTTTTGGATGCATTGGTGCAGTGGTAAGTCCTGTGCCTCTGACAGTTCGTCGATCCACAAGAGTGACGAGTGTAAGGAAGAAAAAACGTCGGAGCGAAGTAGCTAATGCGAGCGTGAAGGTGGTTGACAGCAAAAGCTTCGACGACAGAATTGAGGCGTCGAGACTGTGAGCAAACGGACATTAACCGAAACTAGCACTACCGTTTCGCTGTTACACGGACTTTCACTTCGAGGGAGTGAAGGATGATTCCGTTATTCAAGGGGCTCAGAATTCAGCCTGAGGAGCTCTCACGTGACAGCAATCTCCATGCAAGAAAGTCCTCCTGTTCCATGCCATCCACAGACGCCGGCGATGCAGCTCCCACCGAGTATGCAGCCCCCTCTATTTAGTACACCTCACTCATACCTTTCCTGTCCTTCATCTTCGCCTCGTCGACCTCGTGATTTACGTCTTCCGTCTCCTTCATGTCTTCAACCTCCTCCTCAGTAGCGGAGAAGGCTCCATCTCCCAACTTCTCCGCTCGAGCGCCGCCTCCCATACCGCTCTCAGCCATCATCTCCTCGCCCGTCCGCCGCTTCCTTGGAAGCGGCTTCTCTTTGCCTTTCGCTCGAGCGGCTAGCTCTTTTGAGGGAAAGTAGTCCGAGTCGCCCGAGAAGTCTTCGCCTGGTGTACCGGCGCCTGACATGGAACCGCCAAAGTCCCTTCCTGGATGGAGTCCGGGTGGCGGCTGATGTTGTGGCCGGGGATGTTGATGGTCGTCCGGCTCTGGCGAGCTTGAATCGGCATCGTCGTTGCGTTCACTTTCCTCAGACTTGATGCCATCAGCGGTGTTTGGTACCGACCCGGTCCGTTTCGCCTCACGATCCGGAGCCTTAAGCGATGCGTTTGTGACGGCGATCTTCACATTCTCCTTATCTTGGGCGGCAACAGGGTGGTCCGCCATCTCCGCTTCGGGGACGGCGGGTGAGGGCAGACTGATGCTGTCGGTAGTGTTCTGCCGGCGCGGACGGCGAGGGTAGTGAGAGTGGTCATGGTTGCAGCCGTTGACGCAGCCTCCCCACCGGCGAGTGGGAATCCTTGGTGAGGCATATGGCGGCGGAGGGCCTGTGCTGTCCTTGTTCGCGGTGTTTACCGTAATGGAGGTGGAGGATGCGTTGGTGTTGGTTTGTAGAGCTGCGGCTCGTTTCTTCAGGTCTGACCACGTCCGTAGCTCGTTTTGAAGAACATATTTGCCATTGCCGGGGTTCTGCTTCATGATGACGAACTCGCAGTGGTTGACGTTGCGGAGATCTTCGAAGTACTCGACAGACCAGTGGTACCTGTAGGCCCTTTCCTGTTAGTCTGTCCGGACTAGGCCGCCGAGGAGAAGCAGGATGACATTACCACTTCATCAAGAATACTCTCGTCATGAGCCCATGTGTCACCAGCACGCAAACGCTTGGAAAGTCTTCCTCTCCAAAGAGCCTCCACATACTCTCGTTGAAGCCACTGATCCTGTCGTATGCGTCGGCGGCGCTCTCGCCGTTCGGTATTCGATAGAAGAAATGGCCATAGTCTGCCCGCTCCTGCCACATCCGCTCCATCTCCGCCGAACATGGCTGGAAATTGCCAAAGTCTTGCTCACGCAGCCGTGGCTCTTCGAACACTTTTATCTTGTGTCGTGGGAATGGTGAGGGTGTAGGTTCATCAGACGACAGGGATTTCAGTATGCCTTCGGTGGTCTCGCGAGTGCGTCTGTAGGGAGAGGTGAAGAACTGGAGGGTGTCGTCGGGTTTCAGCATGGAGCGGAGGCGGCGTCCGGCTTCTTCTGCCTATCGTTAGGTCGCCATTCAGCGATATGGTTCGTCTATGTGGTTGATGATGAGATGGCATACCTGTTGCCAGCCATCCGGTGTGAGCTTGACACGGTGGTCTGGTACGAACTGGTGTATGTCGCGGTTCTTGTTGCCTTCGGATTGGGCGTGTCGTATCAGGATTATCATCTAACATGCATTAGCCGCTTGCATGAAGCCTAACAGTGTGAAACTTGCCCGTGGCTTCCCCATTTTGTACACCTGAGTAACTACTCTTTGCATGCAACGTGAAGGGTTGTCCGGTGTTCAAAGGTGTTCTAAGAGCATCCACTTATTTAAAGAAGCGGTCGCGAGCTGTCAAACCATCCGTGGTACGTCTTTAGCTTGACATGGTGTTTGTGTCTTTGTCACATCTCGCCCCGCCGTAGAAACTTTCCCGCAGGCAATCGCGACACCAGCGCTCTCAACACTACAGCAGTATTCCATACCTCTATCTGCAGAAAGCTATCGCTAGAGACGTCTCTAATAATTACTGTCGCATCCTCCCTCAGCTCGTGTCAAGCTCTATCGAACCACTCGCACACGACATACTACACCTCACAATCTCATCCGCCGCCGCGGCGGGCCACTTTAAGCATCGCAACACATCTTCACGCCCTCCACCATGTCCGAACCAATTCCAGAATCCGTTCCCACATCCGCAGACCCACGCTCCAAGCGCCCCACCAAGAAGCGCGCCCTCACCCCCGTGTCAGCCCAAGCGAACCAAGTCGAAGCTCTCTTCGCGCATCCCGATCGCGAAATCGCCCTTCCTTCAGGCCCCAAACCCAAGAACCTCGCCCCCCCACCCGAGATAGTAGCTAACGTGCAAGGCTCGTCTGCAGGTGCAGGCTCAGGCGAGTTTCACGTCTACAAGGCGTCGCGGAGGCGGGAGTATGAGCGGCTGCGGCTGATGGATGAGGAGACGAAGAAAGAGAATGCGGATGCGGAGTTTGAGGTCAAGAGGGAAGAGACGAGGAGGAGGGATGAGGCGAAGACGAATAAGAACAAGGCTAGAAGGGAGAAGAATAAGGCGAGGCTTGCGAAGAAGGGGAAGGGTGGGGAGGGTATGGAGGTTGATGGGGATGGTGATGGGGTTGTCAATGAGCAGGAGCGGGGGAAGGTCAAGAAGTTGGGGCCTATGAGTGTGGGCGCGAGGAGCGGGGCGGATGGGGAGGCTGACAATGGCGTGTTGAATGGCGGTGGTGAGGTGAAGAGCGCGGATGAGGTGGGAATTATCATTCATGATGAGGATTAAGATATGCGGGCGTAGCAGAACGTCCCGCATCTCACCTGCTCAGGAAGGATTGGAGTTTGGGCTACTGAGCTGATGGCTTTCACCGTGCGGCTGCACGAAACCACGCTGCATTCAAGTGCTGAGGCAGCTTACACCATTGACAGAGGACTAATATTGGAGGGATTCTCATAATTCTGATGCTATCTTTGGGCTTCCTCCCAGAGCATAAAATAACGATACCTTTTCATTCAAAAAGTTCTTTGAAGGCGTCTGAGACACTTATATGAAGCTTTTCCCTCCCTTCCTCCAGGCCATGCTCTTCAATATAAAGCTATACACGTCCTCGAGTACTTTACAGGGCTTAGCACTACGAAGTAGTATAGCACGTGATCGAGTTCCCCAAGTGGGCGACGCGAGACACCAAACTCCTAGGCACAACCACACTGTTGGCAATTTGTATGGTTCCCCGAATAGTACACCAGATATTGGACGTTTCTTCGATGGCACAATGGTCGCAGCATTCTCCTTCCTCTTGTCATCAGATGCGTTTCCTGCGACATGATACTCTGCCTATTAGCAAGCAGAGCTTCCCCAGAAAATTGATAGCCACGCAAAATCACCGAAGACGCCCCGCCTTATACAAATCTACCTTGTTTATAGCAGCATTCAGGTAACGCGTACTATAAGCTATATAGAGAAAAACTACTTTTATTAAGTTGATCTCCGCCAAGTTTTAGCAAGGAACGCACGGTGGGAAAACATATCAACAACTCGCTATCCGCATTTGCCGCGTTCAGCTCGTAACACTTACGCTCAGTTCTAAACCTTTGATAGAGCTCCACGCATCGCAGTGAACGAAGGTGTAAAGAAGTACTCTCCTCCCTTTAACTCGACGAACTGGTTGATGCCCGAGAAGGTGTTTGAAGGTAGTGGAGACTGGCCAGGGTTGAAGACGATATCCATCTGGAAAGCGTCCTGCTCATCTCCAGTCTGACCTATCGTGAGGTCAAGGCCAGCACCAGGTTCAGGAAATTTGGGTGCGTTGGCCCACCGTGTTTGGATGAATTTAAAGCCCTGAGTGAGATCGCTTTGGTAACATGCGAACAGCAGTCCACGTTTCTGAGCATTGTTCGCAGAGTTTTCGGGGTCGAAATCTGGTCCGTACGGGATTCCGCGCCGGAGAATCCGGTGTATACCGTTCGGGTCAAAACGACGGTCGCGAGGATTAGTCTTACGGATGTGGGCACCCAGAGGACACATTGAGTTGTCCTGATTCGAGCCAGCGTCCGACTTAACGAAGTTCGGAAAGCGGTTGCTCTTTGGCAGCCGCGCAAGAGAGTTGTCGTTCTCTCTAGGCGAGAGCATGATCGGACAGCCTATCGAACATAGTCAGTGGAACATTTCAAGACCACATGGTTTAAGATATGCTCTCAATACCACTCGGCCACCTGCCCATCAGTTTCGCGCCAACCCGCTCCGGACTCTCGTTCGCCTTTTCGGCGATCGATACGACTGCCTGGTTCCACTTATCGACGTGCTGCTCCAGCTTTCGGAAGCAGAGGAAGCTTCCGTTCTTCATCCAAGGCTGTTGTGCGTGGATGTTACGCGTATCATACCCTACCAGGATCACGTGTCGGTCAATGACATTATCTGGGACCTCCGGGTCCGCTCCGTTGTCGTCGATGTCTTTGACTGCAGGCTGGGATATGCCGTCTTCAAACCCGAAACTGTTCGCTCACGTCAGTCACCCCGACTCCGACTTGTTGTTGCACATCCTTACTGCTCTTTGCCGTCGTTGGCTTGCAGCCGAACATTGCCGGTCTCCCTTGAGACCTCCGCAATAGTAGAGTTAGCGTCTTTGGTGAAGCCAAGAATGCCCATCACGCCACTTAGCGCTGCGTTGACAATCAAATCATTGCTCCCGGCAACTATTAGAACGCCGTCGATCTGATCATCACCAAATGGAGTACCTGCAGCGAAGGCGGAAGGCGGGTCGCCCAGGCCGTCGGCCGACATAGAGTCCCGCTTCATTCCAGAAACGAAAGGATCGTCAGGTACCGGGAGGTGATCCAGCTTCAAGTCTGTAGACAGCGCTGCGGACATCTGTTCGCTTTAGCTGATGTCAGAGATTGATCTTAGCAGTTAACCTACCTTCTTTAACCCTCTGAAGGAAAAGCTTATGTTAGCACCCACGGAAGGAACCCAGTGACGGCTCCCGCTGGGGTTAGCTCCGGTAACAACGTTGTCAGAGACACCAGGAAACGTCTGTCGAAACTTCTGCCGTTCATCGAGAATATTCTGAACGCTGGAGAAAGTGAGCATGCCATCGCCGGTAGCATTGCCGATATTCTGGCAAAAGCTCTTCGCTTTGTTCGGATGGATGGTGAAAAACCAGAATATCTCGTGTTTCTTTGGCAGGCCTCCTGCCAGGATGTCGCCTTGCACGTCAGTGAACAGCACTTTATTGGCCGCGTTCTGTACGATCGAGTCTAGAAGGGCGTTTCCAGCTGACGGCTGCCCGGAAGCAGCTAACAGGACGGCTTCAGGCATGCTTTCGACGTTGAGTAGGTGTGAGTTCACGGAGATGACCTTTCTTGGATTCGAAGCGTGAATTCTGCGCAGTCTTAATGAAGATATATAGCGTTTCAGTCGCTGACCTCACGTCGCGCCCAATGAACTTGTAGTCAAGCAGCCAGGGTGCGGCACAGATGGTGGCATTGTTCCAGACTCACAGATCACTCATCTCAGCTTGCTGTATTCTGATGCCCCGCTCCCGAAGCACACTGCAGGTCTTCCAGCTCGCTGCTCGCTGGTGATGTAGCTGGCAAGATCTGACCTCCTCGCGATCCTGGAGCTATCCGTTCGAAGCTACGTCTGCCCTCGGGCGTACCTCTCCTAGGAGGCCGTCATAGAACGTACGAAGTGAACTGGCGTAAACCCAAAGCTCTTGCTCGTACACAAGGGTAGGCGAGACTATTGACGCAACGCATGGAATCGCTTGTTATCTCCAAAAGCAAACGAAACCGACAGATCTCATTATGAGTCGGGAAGCGCTCAGCTGATGAGTGGACAATACGGCACAAAAGTGGCTACTTTAGGTGTTGATGGCTAGCTGAATGCATCCAGCCTCCAGCATAATCCGAAAAGTCTCAGTTGCTGCTCGACAACTAGCATCCTGCAGATGCGCGGTTCTCAAAGCAAGCCGTCGAAGGATCGACGTAAGCAGCCTCAACGTGATCGTGACATCTGACTACAAGGTGGCTTCGCTGTGCTATGTGTTGTAGCTGCCTGCAGGCTGCAGCGCTCAGCATAGCGAATGACAGATGAAGCTAAAGCAGATAATCTAGCAAAGGTGGCATGTATGTCACAATCCAGGTGTAGTAGTTCTGTATCCGACCATGCTCTCCAGCTCGAGCTTTTAGTTGTCTCGTCTAGGCACGGTACGGACGGATGTCTTCCGACCTCGCTAATGGCGATCTCTTCAAGCTTGAGCGGTTGCGGCCCTACCCTATAGCACGAGTCTTCACCTGAGCTTGCATCGGTGAGAGCCAACTCGGCAATCATTACAGGCCGAATACGATCCTTTATCAGTGTACCAATGCATGAAAGGTTGAACAAATGGCTGAATTGCTGTAGAGAGCGCCATTCTGGCGCCATGCGATCATTTAGATGCCGGACCTATGAGCGTTGATCTTGTTGTCCACTCTCAGCGCCACTAGTTATATTTTGTCAGAAAGTCCATTGAATGCCCTGAACGGAAGGCTTTAGGAAGCTGCGGCTCAGAGGAACGAGCAGGTAGCGTAAGCGGACCCACATGAACATACAGCCGTCGCGTCGCAACCCGTGTGTAACGATCCCATCGACCATCGAGTTCAGCTTCTGTTCGAGGCGTGAAGCGCCTGCGTCAACCGGCCAGCCACAACTCAACTAGCGTGACAGGAAGCTGACGGACGGCAGGTTCAAGCAACTAACGATCACACCACTATCAGCCAGCCATACTCCGGGGCTTGCGGGGAACAAGGCTCAGTGCACTTAGACGTTGCCGCATCTCTGCCGCATTTTAGTAGGAAATAATGCGGCAATGATTAAGTGCGCCGAGCCTTGGAAGCTGCGGCTCTCAACAGCTGGTTGCAGGTTCAACAGACGTGGTAGATAATGGTGGCTATACTGATGGTAGGACGCGTTGGTGGAGCATGGAGCCCGCATCTGCACGAGCAGGACCGATGCAGCCTACCTTGCTTCTGGTCACCGCCCGAGCTCTTAGCCCGACGCCTGCAGGTTCCCAACCTAGATCTAAAGCGCTTTCCAGACTTCCATACGGATTTCCGGCAGCTATTGCATTTCCTGCGTGTTACTGGGGTCTTCCGACCTTATATTCCTGCTGTCCCTAGCATGTCAGCCATTCTCGAGACACTACCACAACCCAGGTACGGCTTCATGCCAAGCTTGCACTCACGATCATACTGCAACAACTCACCTAACCCGTGAAGATGGCAATGAACGCGGCTTTCAGATTGCTCCTTCTCTCTGCGCTCCTATTCGCAGAGCATACGGACGCTTTAGCACAGGACAGTGTTGAAGAACAGGTCTTGGAAGCAGATGTGCCGATAGGCCATGGAGCAAGGATTGGACTGATGGAAGCAGCACCACCTCGCGACCCGAGCAGTGGGCGACCCAGCGCCGAGATTGATCGGAGCACGTGGGTCGCGACCTGCGATAGCGAAGCGATTAATCACACCTGTAGCTATATGATCGATAAGGACGTCAAGACTTTCTGGCAGAGTGCGGAGAGCAGCGTCGGTGCTGCGTTGCCCCAGAATGTAACCATTGACATGGGAGATACACGGACCTTCCACGCCATCTCAATGCTTCCATCGGATGACCCGCACTCCAGAGGGAACATCGCTGCACACGAAGTATATATCAGCCAAGACAACCAGAACTGGGGCACGCCAGTGGCATATGGGACTTGGTGGAATGACAACACAGGTAAGAAAGTTTTGGATCAAAGTGTATCCCATGGCGTTAACATCCGCTGAAAGTCAAGTATTCTATCTTCGAACCGAAGCAAGCACGGTATATTCGGCTTGTCGCAAGGTCTGAGGCCTCAGGAACTGGGGACTTTGTCAGCATCGCAACCTTCTCAGTCTATGGCGTTGCCAAGGCTCCCACGTCGGGTTTGGGTCGTTGGGGTCCTACCATAGACTTTCCCATCGTTCCAGCAGGTGCGTGGGTCGATCCCTTGTCGGGCAGAGTTGTGACCTTCTCATCATATGCACATGAGATGTTCCGCCCTTTGGACCCGCGGCTAGGCAACACCATGACTAGAACGTGGGATCCAGCCACAAGGCTAGTGAGTCAGCGAACAGTGCAGGAGACTGGACACGACATGTTCTGTCCGGGCATGTCACTCAACGCCACGGGGTACATGCATGTGACGGGCGGAAACAGTGCAAAACGAACCAGCATCTACGGCATCAATGCTCAGGGAGCAGCAGTATGGACCCCAAGTGCTGAAATGAATGTTCCGCGTGGCTACCAATCTTCAGTGACGTGCGCTGATGGACGCATCTTTGTGATTGGTGGTAGCTTTGGGATACCCTGTGACCCTCCCGGACCTGAGGGAGAAGAAAAGAATGGCGAACTCTACGATCCGGTCGCCAAGACTTGGACTGAGAAGCCGCGATGCAAAGTCAAGCCCATGTTTACAGACGAAACGTCAACTGGGTCAAGAGAGTGCCGCTGGTTCCGCTCTGACAATCACGGATGGCTTTTCCCATGGAAGGACAATACCGTCTTCCAGGCAGGACCTTCGAAGAGGATGAACTGGTACAACATGTCCGGTTTGGGCGACGTCCAATCAGCAGGCAAGCGTTCGGATGACAACGACGCCATGTGCGGTGTTGCTGTCATGTATGATGCAGCTCAGGGTAGCATCCTGACGGCTGGTGGATCGCCGCAGTATACCGGTTTGGACGCAACGAACAGAGCGTACCTTCTCACGATCAAAGGTGCCAACGCCCCTGTTGAAAAGGAGAGAACAACCGATATGGCAAACCCGCGCATCTACCACAGTGCCGTTATTCTACCAAACGGAGACACTCTCGTTGTCGGCGGCAGAAGGCGTGGACAAGTCTTTAACGACGACGAGGCGGTATTAGTGCCCGAGGTGTATTCTCCCACTCTCAAAGCCTGGACTAATATGGCTAACCACTCTATCCCGCGGACTTATCACTCGCTTGCGCTGCTACTTCCTGATGGAACAGTCTTCGTTGGCGGAGGTGGGCTCTGCGAGATAAGATGCAACGCGAACCATTTTGACGCGCAGATATTCACGCCGCCCTACCTGCTCACTGCCTCGGGTGATCTTAGCGTTCGACCCGTTATTAAGAACATCTCCGCCTCAGACGTTCTCCCTGGCAACAGCCTGACTATCGACACCGATAGTGCTGTTCAAAATGCAAGCATTGTCCGATACGGCAGCGCTACACATGGTCTGAACACAGACCAGAGACGCATACCATTGACAATGACGCCAAACGGTCCCAATCGGTATGACGTCACAATACCCGCCGAGAAAGGCATCGCCATTCCAGGCTACTGGATGCTCTTCGTTATGGATGCCCAAGGAGTGCCAAGCGTGGCTATGTCATTGCAGGTCAAGGTTGCTTAGGTTTCAGCGTTGAGTGCAGGCAGAGGTGAACGAGATATGATCCTCCGTCAGGACGAAGACGGCACGGAAGTTCGGTAGACTGCACAAGGAGAGTCATACTCATGTATGGCGAATACGGCACGAACGAAGGCGAGATTTGATGTTATCGTCAAGCACTGCTGCTCCTGCATACAGACATGATTCAACCTGCCGTTTCTCTTTCGCACAATGATCATCGTCACTCTACCTTCAGCCTGTGCCTTTGCTCGCAATATGAGCTTGGACATCTTTACACCTGAAACTGAGGACTTATTACTCTAATGTCTCACAAGCTCTGAGCATAAGCTGCTATCTCTCTCGCAGCCTTCTCGTGCGCTACCAGCAACGCATGCCTGAAGATCAACTCTGCCGCATATACTAGGCCCAAGTCCACAAGCCCACGTCTGCCGCTAGGAGCTTCTTGTAGTATGCCGTATCTTCATCTCGCAAAGGGTCCAGTTCTTTCATCGTCAAAACATGTGTAGGAGGCCTCTTCATTCGTCGATCTAGGCGTGATACGGCCAGGCCGGAGGATTGGTCTTATTCTCCTCATCGGGCGTATAAGATGCTGCGTATCCAGCTATCATAGGCTCACTATGGACTACAAGCTTGCTAATGCCGATATCAGCCCGCTGGACGGAGATGTGCTACACTGCGGCCGCGCAAGAGTTTAGCCCGGTCGGGTAAGGGTGGTACTGTCCGTCTGGACTGTAGTATGTGCGAAGTCTACGGCCATTGCGAAAACGCCATTGACCGCGAGTGATCAAACCCACCGGAGGCGCACTCTCGTGGCGTTATCGAGGATGACCATGCCGCCGCCGTAAATGTAGACCACTGCGGGAGCTGGTTGGGGACGGTGGGTAGGCTTTAATACATAGCGTTTTCGCCGAAGCCCATCTGAAGTCGTGTAGTAATGGATACTCTCCTCGACATGATTCTCTTCGCATCCCTAAGAAGATTCAGCGGTACAGTTTCTGTACAACTCCGTAAGGGCTTTGTGCTGCTGTCCAATAACCTCAGGAGAGCGTAGCTGTTCCGCACTCAGGCCGGCAAAGGGATGCGGCACGCTTTTGTCTAGCTTGAGATGCCTACAGGCTTCCAATAGGCTAGGGTAAAGACGTATCTTCGTACTAAAACTTGTATAGGATCGCCGAGGCGGTCAGAAGGGTATCAGTGAGTTGGGATCGTAGGTTAACAAAACGCAAACCCTTAGGGCTAGTAAGGCTGTCCAAGCGCATCGGTTTTGAAACAGTCTCTATGTCAGCAATTTTTTTTTGCCTCGAAGCAGCTCTGAGCGCGGCACGCGCTGCCTCGGTAAAGCTTCTGGAAGGCTGCAGCAGAAGCATAGCACTTGCATCTGACAGAAAACGCCCCGGCAGAGCACGCGACTCCCGAACTGTTGGAAACGGCATCGCTCTAGTTGGAAACGCGGGGGTTTAGAGCAGTTTGGCTGTGTTTCGACGACGGAAAGCCCACGGTGATACGCACGGATACGCCTTAGTGGATGTGACCCTCTGACCCGCATGAAGAGCTGGCTCGGCAGGAGAGGCTGCGTGGGGAGCTGGATGCCAGAATGGCTTCCAACGGGTATATCGACACCTGGGCACTCTATCCCACGTCCAAGGGTTGACAGCGCTGGGTCATGACTTGGGGCCCAATGCGCCTATCTTCCCAGTTCTCCTTGATGGTGGCGCCTGTCAGCTCGTGCTACAGGCCAATGTATCGGACCTTTTCTGATCCTACCGGCTTTGTACACATTTAAAGGCTTACGGAAGGCAAGCTATCGTTGGAGCAATTGACAGTATTGCTAAATCGCGGTCTCGTATCTCCATGATGATTTGCTCACAATGGGCCAGGTTGGCCGGCGAAGGATCCGTGCCGCGACCTCGTATTGGCCGCCGAGCCGTCCAACGACATCTCACCTTCCTGGAAAAGCCCTCGCGCAATGCATGTCTCGTAGACGAGCCTCTGCAAACCACTCCAATAGACAGCGGTCCGTGAGGCCTGTCTGGATCGCGCTTGCTGCTTATTGTGGTATCAAGAAGCGGAGAGAACGCCTCTGCCAACCTTTTGAGATGTATCTAACGGGACGCTGCCGCCTTTCGGCAGACGATGGCAGCACCAGTGTAACGGATCACGAGGTCTCGAATTCTGGCTATAGAGCCCAAGGCACGTAAGAACGCGTATATCCAGCTTCTCGCGCCACTCTCACATGCGCTGTGAGCCTTTGACTACACCGGAGCGCATCTACCGACTTGGTTTTGAACACATGAAAGCCGTGGTTATACCTGTCCAGGTGAGTAGTCTGGGAGAGTCGTATTCCTCTATTGCGCAAATTCTCACATTATGGACTGCATCTCTTGAGAAAGAGTACTGGTTGTCGAGGTTTATATTCGAATCCATACGATGTCCAGTAGTATTAACATCTAGATACTAGATTTCCGCTTGAGCCATCTGCAGTTCAAAACAGCGTCCCAGGGCGCGTTTTGTGATCTCGGGCAATATGACCTCGCGCACCCTAACGAACGTCGTCACGCCAAATTCCATCGCGCTGAATGCTCTCATCTATGGCTACGGCGGCCACTCTCTCGTCACACCGCACGCGCCGTTACAGCAGGTATGGTGGACGGAGGAGCGCATCGGAGAGAAAATCACGAGGGACTTCGTCTCTTCCAAACTCCGAGCAGAAGAGAGAGGCACTTTGGATCAGACGCTAGGATTTGGGGACGGACTTACGGACGACACTTATCTGGACTGGATACTCGAAAGGGCGAGGAGGCTCTTTCTGATCTTGGCGGAAATCGGCGTACCAGATCAAATATTCGGGGTTATTGATGACTCCTGGGACGACGACGACCTCCCGATACCGCCAGAAAACGTTGCGCGGCTGGCGCTTTCCTACGAGTACAACGTGACACTCAACCGGAAGTTCTATCAGGCGCAATTCACCTTTCTACTCCGCGAACTCCATCCGGGCGTCCATATCGATTACGGGCCAAACGAGCTGGTACCCGTTGAGTTCGTGTACAAGCTTCCTCCAGCTGCATCTTTACAGAGCTGGCCACGCATCCACTTCCCAGGAAAGCCGGATGAGGTGTTTGTTCGAAGGCGCGTCCCGCTAGGAATCTCAGACTCAAATTCTGCGCTGGCACCTGAAAATTTGAGAGATATTCAGCTCGCCAAGGCTGCACATCACGAGCATATTGCCCCGATATGGGCTTCATATACTGCGAAAGGGGCCGCCTATATCATCACTTCATTCGTAGGCCAGCATACGCTTAGGACATTTATCGACTGGCGCTCAGCACCGCAGTATCAGAGGCTGCCCAAGCGTGATCGCCAGGTTCTGCTTCTTACCTGGCTACATTGCCTTTCGGATGCCGTGGCTTCCTTGCATTCCAGAGGGGTCTGCCATACGGATATCCGGCCTTCCAACATCCTGATCGATAGACATAACAACATAACTTTTAGCGACATTGGCAGCCTAGAAACATTTCAACAAGACAAGAAGCACGACCACAAAGAAAGCTACGACTATGGTGAACCAGAGTCGCACATCCCGATTGTTTCCACCTCGAACAACATACCGACAGTAGCTAGGTCTGATGCTCGTTCCCACAAAATATCTCTCCACAGCAAACGCTCCTCGGACGGCTCTATCACGCACATCACAGGTCGTCTCGGTTCCGTAAAGTCAACCCGAGGCGGATCCACCGGCACCAGCCTTTCAGGCTTCGATTTTGGCTTCAGCAAGAAACCTCCCAACGGCGACACCATCTCCCACCCTCCCATCACCGAAAAGGCCGACATCTTCTCCCTCGGCTGCATCTTCCTCGACATCCTCACCTTCCTGCTGGACAAGAAGCCCGCCGAAGCAACCAAGCACCGCAGCTCGAAGCACAAGACTGCTGGCCGCGGCGGCCGCGGCGGGTCCCGCGTAGATACCTCTTATCACGCGAACCTCGACAAAGTCGGCAGCTGGATTGACGTCTTGGACAACCTCGCTATGGGACAGGACGACGACCTTTTCCGCGGTGTGCCGTATATCCTGCAACTTGTCCGTGGTATGCTGAGCCAGAACCCGAAGAGCAGACCCACGGCTGTGGAGGTCAGAAACCAGCTGTCTGATATTCTGGTCAACTATTCCTGGGTCGAGAGCCTACATTGTGGGGGCCATGGCTATGATGTCGGCATGCCGGTACGGTCTATCTCGTCCCGCGATGGGGTTGAGAGCTCTCCGCCTGGGCTTGTGCGAAGTCGAACGGTGAGCTCGACGGAGAGCCAGAGTAAGTCGACGCCAAGGAGCGCGGCGAAGTCGATGTGGAAGTTTGGGTTTGTTGTGCCCTGAGAAGCGGTCCGGAGTGTGGGAAGGTTCAAGGACATAAAATCACCGGTACAGCCAATCGTCAAGAAGGGAGACTGGTCAGCAGTGCCGAGCGCATGGGTGTAAGCTCAGCGGCCTTGCCTTACAAGTTCTTCTGCTTGCAATGTGGGAAGTACATCGCGTGGGAGGAGTTGACGACCAACTCGAGTTAGGCTTGATGAGCCAGAGAACGGATAGGCGGTGTAGACGTGGGGAGCTGTTCTTTAGCTGTACCGGGGTCTGGGGTGGTATTTGGCCCAGATGCGGCAACAACCTTTCGCGTGGCCCTTGGCTCCATACAGTCCGTGGACAACATACGCGAGCGGACACTATGACAGCATTTGGGTGGATTGAGCTCGCCTCCCTCGCAAAGCGCCGTTTGCAGCTTCAAAACATAGGTCATCACGTGTGTGGCCACCAGTAACCAGCCCCAAGCTGCATCCACCACCTCCAGACACTCCTGATCATCGAATCCGAGATCTTTTCCGCAATATCGAACAGGACGAGCGGATATGAACACCAGGCCGTTCACAGCATCCGGCCTGCCGCCTCAGCTGGGGTTTAGCACCAAAGTTTGGCACCAACCGTTCCGCCGCAGACCTTGAGTAAGAGATCTCGGTAGTGCCCAAGGGCTGTCATCCCCTAGAACTTGGTATCACTTCAGGGGCACGACTCCGTCCAGCCCACGACCACATCAAGGCGGCGCTGTTCCATACAGTGACGTCCAGCAGGACTTTCAAATTGTTTAGCAAGGGAAGGGCACGCGTTCTGATTCCGGTCCTGAGGCGCGGTTTCGAAAGATTAGTTCCATCTCCAGGGTTTGGCCGCCTTACCCAATCCTTATAATAAAGCAAAGTCAAGTGATACATCTACGTAGAATTAGACGAGTTTCAACGAAGAAATGCTTAGAAGGTTAATACGTTGTTCTCGTACTACGTGTACAGGTCTCCGCCATCTGGGCATTGCTTGTTGTCAACTTAGAGTCAGTAATGTTAGTGACACTGGAACCAGACTTCTGAACCCACGCCTCGGTTGTACGGTGTCTCCGCAGCGCCTGTTAATATATTTCCATTTCAGTCCACATATCCGATGCCACATACGCTCAGGAAAGTCTAGGACATTAGAAACGCCTCAAGCCCACTTCCCCAGCAGACTCATGAGCGCCAGGCCCGCAATTAACGAGCAACCCCCCGCGACCGTCCTACCCACCGACGCATGCGCCAGCTCTCCATGCAGCCAGTCATGAGCCCACATCTCCACCAAGCCAACCCAAGCCAGGATGCCAGCGCTCAGTGCATCCAGCGTTCCGATAGCGACGAGCGTGGCAGGATCATTGCCGTTGAAGCGATCGAGCACCCCGATGCCAATTCCCATTCCGATTGGAGTGATGAGGGCGAAGGCGAGGCCCATGCAGAGTTTGAACGCCAGTGAGACGGGACGACCGTGGGATTCTGAATCGGTAATATTCTTCGTAGAGGGCAGCTCCGCGATGCGCGTACCGAGGGCAATACCTTCGAAAGCTTGGTGGAAGACGATGACGGCGAAAAGGGTCAGGAAGAAAGAGTCGCCGGCTACGACGAGGGTGAGGCCAATCACTGCTTAACTTCAGCATGGATATGCAATCAGCTGAACCTGGAGAATACGTACATAGCGAGTGGAAGACGATGCCGGCTTCCATGACGAGAACGCTAAGTTTTTCGGGGGTTTGCACTGGTCTCATCATGCCCACGTTCCTTCCCGGAGTCGTTCCCCTGCTGATGATGGGCTCATTGCTGCCTTCAACTTCGTGGGGTTTCACAGTCTCTCCGTCTGTGGCTTGCTTGCCGGAACGCCTCGTCCGCCGCCATGATACGAACCGCATGCCCACGTACTCGACCAGAAAGGAGAGGAAGATCCCGGCCATGAGGATCGCCGCCGATGTCGCCTCGTAGTCTAACTCGCCCAAACAATTACTGGCAAACATGAGCGTAGCATGTGTCAGGAGCTGCATCAGATCAGATTAGCATGTTGACTACTCGAGCATGGCAGCATGGTGTGGATAGATTCTTACGTGGACGAATGCCGTGGAGACTATGACGCCGGTCCCAAATTGCTTCAGAAGAACAAAGAAGAGGCTCGATCTCTGGATATGGGTGAACGAAGACATCAGTATAGGTGTGAAGACGCCTGCGATGAGTTCAGCCAATGCGTCAGGATGTGTCTTCCATGCAGTTTACTTACTGATTGCCCCAGTTGCGAGCATCACGAACGTCAGTCCGATACGTAGAGGAACGTTGTAGTCCCGGTGCGAACGCTCGTAGCTAACCGCGTGGCTGTTCTCCGACTCGCCCTCGCCAACACAGTGCCTTCGAATAAGTCAGCCATTCCTGACGTCTCCATGGGAATAGCGAGCGCTCACTCTACACCCGCATGAAAATGGCAGTTTTGTCCGGTGGACTCCGGAGTTTGAGCAGGGTCAGCGTGTTGCTCGCCTTCATGAGCTGTCGTACTACCGGATACAAGCTCGACTTCTCCTCCGTCCGGCGTCAGACAGTAACTGCGCCGAGTCAGCAATGTACAGCAAATTGCGGCACCAACGTGCAGATCCTCGCCGTGCGGATGACAGCCGGTGTATTCCGCAGGAAGTTCGCCAGTTGCTGTTGGCGAAGCAAGAACTTGGTACTCGGCAGTCCCTGCCATGCAATACCTGACCTAGTTAGAGAAGCCGTATGCAATAACGCTTGGCCAAACGACACCTACTGAGTGCTTTCATGAAGATGACAGTCCGAGACCGCCGTTACGGACAGCAGTGATGGAGTGGAGTATTGTGTAGGGGTTGCTGAAGCCATAACCTCTGTGGCCGTGGCTTCGGCGTATGTTGTCCATATAACTGTTGAACCGCCTGGTCCTTGACAGTACCTGGCAACCATCAGCACAGCAAGCAACAACCGGAGCATGAACGCACTCAGTGTTCCCATCGCGGCTGCAGGAAGAAAGACTGATTGTCTGACCCGACACCAATGCTAGGGTAAGACCGGTGGCGATAACAGCCTGGTGGGTTGTATTGATGAACCACATCGTATGCTCGCAGTGAATGGATCGACAGAATTGTAGTATGGTTAATTTTCGTGGCTACAGATAGCTCTTTGCATCGACAGAAATGTGCTATCATAAGCTGTACGATCTAGCTGACCGTTCTGCAGTGGATCGTTCAGATGCAACAGGAGGGACGAGCAGTTTTTGAAAACTTTTCGACAGACTAATCCTGGAAGGTACCCGCTTTCACCAACGGAAGACTGAGCACTTTATGTGCAGGTGGCTGAGGGAAAGCCAGGAGTTGAAAGCAAAGGCGGCACCGTCAACGTCCACAACCGGTACCCGGCAAGATCCACCAGAATTGTGTATGGCGGGTTATCTGAGTACCCTGATGGCCGGGTCCATTTCATGTTCTTGGCTCTTGGCTTTATGGAGGCTTTGGCTGCAGCTGCAGCTGTGATGGAAGATGTTGAGCGGTCTGACCGGCATGCGTGTACCCTGATGGACAAGTACCTTGATGGAGAGCGTCACGACTGCTGCATCGGACTGTGCCATGAGTATCTTCCTGAAAACGCCATAGGCTTGGCGTATGCAAGTCAGGGCCAGGACTGAGGCGATGAGCTACATATGCAGCGTGCTGGTATCATACTCACTGCGTGTCCATCAGGGTACTCGAACTGCAGCGGCATGTCAAGCCATTGATCTCACCAACGGGCCGACAAACCCCAAGTCCGTCTGTCGACTCGGAAACAGCGGGGTCCGCTTGCATATAAAAGTCAGAAAGTCGAGCTTCGAAGTCGATTTCCATACATGAATCTTCTCACAAAGACAACATCCCGCGCAAACCTCGAGATCGAGATTGAATAACCATCAAGATGCGCCTCACAGCTCTTGCAGTCTCATTGGCTCTCCTAGCCGCATCGTTGTCGCTGGCTTCGCCCACTCTTCCTCTGCACGCAAGGGAAGTGGTGACGGTAACTCGAACGGTCGCCGGGCCTGCAGCGACATCCTACGACTGGGCCAGCGGCGCCACTCCAGACTTTCCCATCCATCCCTCTTGCAATGCGACCGAACGAGCTCAGCTAGAGCGAGCCTTTGCGGAAACGATCAAGCTAGCGCAGCACGCCAAGGAGCACATCCTTCACTTCGGCAACAGCTCCTCGTTCTACACAAAGTACTTCGGCAACGCCCCGACCGCGGAGCCGATCGGATGGTTCGACAAGGTCGTCAGTGCGGACCGCGGCGGGATGTGGTTCAGGTGTGATAATCCGGATGGAAACTGTGAACAGGAAGGTAAGCATTGCTTCGTCTATTCGGGCCGCTGCATTAAGGCGCCGTCTTACAAGCAGCGCTGACGGTGATATTCTAGGCTGGGGTGGTCACTGGCGTGGCGAGAATGCGACTCTCGAGACCGTGATCTGTCCGCTGTCATATTCGACTCGTTGGTCTCTCGAGGCGATGTGCGGAAACGGCTACACAGTTGCAGGAGGAGCGACGAACGCTTACTGGGCCTCCGACATCATGCACCGCCTCTTTCACGTGTACAACATCGGCGAAGGAACCATTGAGCACTATGCCGATGATTACGCGGCGTGTCTCGCATTGGCTACCTCGAACCCCGAGGAGGCTGTACGTAACAGTGATACGCTGCAGTACTTCGCGCTCGACGTCTACGCATGGGATGTCGCCCTTCCTGGAGAGGGCTGCACGGGCAAGGCGCCAGAGGAGAGTAGTTCCGCAGCAGCAACCACGTCGGCAACCTCTTTAGCTTCTTCATCGGCGGTTGCGACATCCAGCAGTGTGTCTGCGGAGGATGCTAATATCACGGCCTCACCAACGCTGGCCGAGGTGCAGACGACAACATCAGGCGCACCCGCCGTAAGTTAATCGCACACAGAATGATACAATGATCAGCTGGCCTTGCTAACGCTACTTCTAGGAGTGCCATACACATGCCGATGGAGTAGTGCATTGCCGCTAAGTTTACCGGCATGAAGCAACAGTTCACAAGCCGGAAACTGCAGCACAAGGTTGAGGAATTTGTAATCTAACTCGGCAGCAGAATTGAACTTTCCGAACGGAGAGTGAGGACTCTGGAAGGGTGCTCGAATGAAACCAACGAAATGGGAAAACTTTGCAATGAGTGCTTACTGCCTATCTGATGCCAATTAGAAGGCGTTCAACTTACAGTAGCTAATAGGAGTTTTGCGATGCGATAGCGTCAACAGCCGGCTTTTCTGACTAGCATTGGCTTGTATGCTAACACGTCTGAAGTTATTGATCTTGCAGTGTTGAAAAATCGAAGGTACTTCGTAGTCGTCTTGACCCCGTGCGAAGGCGGGAGCTGGAGTTCAAGACTCGCCGGAGAATCTCTTTTCCAGCACCCTCGCATCCCATTGCGTCATGTAAGAAATCCAGGAACGACACGTCTGGATACGAATAATTCAAGCTTGACCCCAAGCCCAACGCCATTCGCTCCTTGAAACCAAGCCTTTAATCTCCGCAGACAGGTTTGGTTCATCCCGAGGTCGAGCGCAACAGAAAATGGCTGTGCATTGCCCTGGAATTGCGTATACTGCGGCTATTTCATCTAACCGGCTCCGGTGATTTTTTGCCGGATGAGCCGCACCTTGATCGGAATGGGAATTCCACGATTGACGTCTCAGATTCCCAAGTTCCTGCAGACCGCCAAGCCGCTTCTCCTTGATTTTGATGTCACCGTTTGCTCGGCGCGCGTATGAAGTCTGGTTGACATGATGTCGAATCTTCGATACATGTCCTCCACGATGAGTTGTTCCTTAGACTTAGGTTAACATTTCAACTTACGAGTTTTGCGCTTTGCGCCATCGCACTTCTATCTTTTTTTAGACTCTAGAACAAGGAGCGCTTTTAATGTTAATTCTGAGACTTGAAACTCCAGCAGCAGCTTGACACATTCGGCTGTCTTCTGTCTACTAACCAACGTTCCGTGTACTGACGGTAGTTCTGGAAGAAAGCCCATCTTCGCTCCTGCAGAGAAGATTCGTGGTAGGTCAAGCCGAACAGTTCGATCTGAGGTGCTTGGATGTGGGTGTAACTGACTTAGCCCGGGACGCATAGCTGTAAACCAGGAGTTTTGAGGATATCACATCGGTACACCGCGTCCTGGCTCAAGCGCCGGCCTCAACTCGAATCGACCTCCCGCCGAAGTCTCATCCATTATTCGGATCCAAGCAGCGCACATTTGACCCAGCGATTCCGCAGTCGGCAGGATGGGTCGCTTCACATTGAGAGAAAGTCATGTTGAGAAAGGACACAACCAGAGGGTTTCGATCCGAGAGCGCCTGTCCCATTTCACATGGTCATGGTTCGAATGCACCATGTCGACTGGTGCCATCGCAACCCTTCTCTCTCAGCAGCCCAATAGCTTCGATGGCCTTCGTACAATCGGAAAGGTCTTCTTCATTCTCGATTTGGTCCTCTTCTTCCTCTTCAGCGCTCTTATGACGACCCGCTTCGTCCTCAACCCCAAAGCCATCACGAGATCTCTCCATCACCCGCATGAGAGCTTCTTCTTCGGCACGTACTGGGTATCCATTGGCCTCATATTGTACTGCATCCAACAGTACGCGGTAGATTCGTGCGGGCCATGGCTCGTTAAAACGCTTGAGATTTGCTTCTGGATTTTTGCCGGATGTGCGCTCCTGGTCGCGATTTTTCAGTACCACGTCATCTTCGATCTCGAGTCCCCTCCTATTCATGACGCTCTTCCAGCGTGGATCCTGCCTCTTTACCCATTCCTCGTGCTCGGCCCGTTGGCCGCTACCCTCGAGTACAGCCAGCCGCGAGAGGCAGCTCTTCCTATCATGATCGGCGGCATTATGTTCCAGGGTCTTGGCTGGACCTTTGCGCTGATTATTTACACGCTATACATCACAAGGCTAATCAGCGAACAACTACCCGAAGAGTCGAAGCGGCCGGGAATGTACGTCGCCGTTGGTCCAGCAGGTACGTGATTCCTCGTTCTCGGTTTCCAATCGTACTGACACGTGTCCAGCATACACCTCGATCACGCTCGTCTCGCTAGGCAGTCAAGCCCAAAAGGTTCTTCCAGACGACTTCCTCAGCATTACCAGCGTCCCGACCGGCGACCTCTGGAAGGCGTTCGGTGTACCGGCCGGCATCTTTCTCTGGCTCATTGGCTTCTGGTTCTTCGCATTGTCGACCGTTAGCGTCTTCTTCGGTATTCGGAAAATCTACTTCACACTCAACTGGTGGGCCTTTGTCTTCCCCAACGTAGGCCTTGTAATCGCTGCCATCCAGATCGGCAATGTCCTCAAGAGCAAGGCTATCGGCTGGGTGTGTTCTGGAGCGACAATCGTCCTGGTCATCGTGTGGTTCGTGGTGGCGGTGGCCAACGTGAGAGGTGTGTGGAAAGGGCAGGTATGCTGGCCCGGAAAGGATGAGGATATGGAAGATGTTGACGGGCAGGAAACCGCGACAGAAGCGGAGGTGATGAACCTTGATGGACAAGGCCCCGCGTAGTTGACCGGTCCGCGGTTGTATATACTCATTTTTACGTATCTGGAACAACTCTGTCAACGGTGCTTTCAACATCGGGGAACGACATGTCGAACCAACTCTACCAGAACCTCTGACACGTGAAATCGCCGCTCTCGAGATCTCAACTTTGGACAATCAAATCCATCATAAGCAGACCAGCATAACCCAACACCAGGTATAAATGTATCGGTTCATAAAGCTCTTCATCACGTGACGGGCAGGTGGGCACCTTGCCGTTCGGCAGCTGTCATGGGCATGTTTCAACGACGGTGCTTGAGCAGCGTCGCAGCTTTATGTATATTCTATCTTAGTTCTTATCAGTTTGTCCTACGATACACATGTATCTTGCACAAATGAAACACAGCATTTCCCCCCCGCACATCTCCGCACAACACCTTTTTCGGCTTACTCCGAGGACCCTCACGGACGCGCTTCCTCACCCTGCATGATGACGCATGGCGATATCGCATGCGGCCCAGGCCGGAGCATGTGCAAACCCCTGCACCGCCCGCTCTCTTGGGGACTGCGTCATAAGTTAGGGAGTTTGTGGCTCGGCGAGCTCTCCCTAAAGCCAGTTGCTGCGCTGAAAACACTGGTTGCACGTTTTGCGATTCCTTTGCGACAATTACAACTAGCGCTTGCCGGACAATTGTTCCAGTATTTGTATACCTATCTAATCTGCGAGCATCGTATCTGGAATCTAGCGTTTCAGTTACTCCCGAACTTGATCCATTGTCACGTCCAGCTTTGCATTAAGGATATTCAGACATGTCTGGCGAGCAGCAAACCATCCCGGCGCGCCATGGCACGGCGACATTCGTGCCGCGCGGACACACGATCAAAATCATAAACACCTACGGCCACCAAGTCGTCGATACCTGGGCTTTTGCGCTCGCCAAACCGCCGTCGCGAGAGGAGAAGAAGGCGGAAGAGGAGGCTGCCGACAAACAGGCAGCTGAGGCCGATACCAAGGACGACAAGTCTACCGAGCAGAAGGAAGGGTCCAGCCAGAAGGCGGAGGAGCAGAAGGGGGAGTCAAAGGATAAACCCGCGACCGATGCGGCCGCTGCGGCGAAGGCGGAGGACGAGAAGCAATCAGCCAAGAAGGATGAGCAGAAGCCTGCGAAGGAAGATCAGAAGACAGATGAATCTTCCGAGAAGAAGGATGGGGAGGAGAAGCCCTCGGACGACGCGCAAATGGCATCGGACCCGCCCTCTGGCGTCCCATCAGACAACGAAGCGGATTCGAAGTCGCCGAAGGCGGATAAGACCGAGAAGTCCGACAAGACCGAGAAGTCCGATAAGACTGAGAAGTCGGATAAGAACGACAAGTCTGACAAAACTGAAAGTTCCGACAAGGCTAATAAGTCCGACAAGTCCGACAAAACATCCACTAAAAGCAGCTGGACGTCCTACCTCCCTTCACTCCGAAGAAAGGGCGCCAGCAGCGGTAAGTCAACGACCGAGGAGGAGAAGCCCTCCGAAAAGTCCAAGGAAGAAAAGGACAAGGATGAGGAGGCAGAGAAGCAGGCCACCTCACGAACATGGGCGTCCTACATCCCTTCTGGCAAAGGTTTCACATCCTACTTACCCTCAAAGGGTACGCTCTCAGCGTTTGCAGCATCACACCAGCCAGATCCCAATAAGTCGTATGCAGAACAACTGTACGATTTCTCGAAGACGCCCGTCGGCGCTGCTAGTATTTCCGGTAAGCCCTCCAGCACTTCCTCCTAACATTCTCTGCTACCCTATTTGCTAAGCACTCTGGGAAGCCGCCACCGGCTCCGGCGTCCCCGGCACCCTCTACGCCGCCTACTCCGCCTACACAGCCTCGCACCAAGACGACGTCCCCCCGATGGAATTCCTCTCCATGCCCCACACGCGCGCCTCAACTCTGCACCTGATCCCCCGGCCCGGCGACACCCTCGTCTCGAACCTCCGCGCACCGCTCCTGACCATCGTCGAAGATACCTCGCCCGGCGTGCACGACACCCTGATCGCGGCGTGCGATCCGCAGCGCTACAAGGAGCTCGGCGTCGAGAAGTGGGAGGAGCACGGCAGCTGCGCGGAGAACCTGGTCATGGCGCTCAAGGACATCAACGAGAAGAGTGGGTTGAAGGGGGCGAGGAGTATCGGGGCTGATGTCACGGTTAATGATGTCCCGGCGCCGTTGAATCTGTTCATGAACATTCCTTGGAGCGACGATGGAGTGATCAAATTCGAGGCACCTAAGGAGAAGAGGGGCGGGTATGTGAAACTCAAGGCGGAGAGAGATGTCGTGGTTGTGATGAGTGCGTGTCCGCAGGATGTGTTGGCGATTAATGGGAAGAAGTGTATGGTTGCGCATTTTATGGTCGAGGAGCCGGGGAAGGAGGGAGAGGCGAAGAAGGAGGAGGCGAAGAAGGAGGGGGAGCAGAAGCCGAAGCCGCCGAAGCTCAGGCAGAAGAGCAGTGAGCAACAGGCCCAATCTAAGTCGACTGGAAAGTCGGATGCGAAGGCCGATGCAAAGCCTGAAGCAAAACCAGCAGCAAAGTCGGAAGCGAAGCCGGACAAGCAAGCGCAACAGCCCATGGCGCAGGAGAAGAAACCTGCGCCGAAGAAGGAAGAAGCAAAGGAGGAGCAGCCGGAGAAAGCAGAGTCGAAAGAGCAGCCGAAGCCGCAGGAAACGAAGCAAGAAGCGCCGAAGGAAGAGAAGAAAACCCAACCGCAACCGAAGAAGGATGAACCGAAGAAGGAGGAGCCGAAGCAAGAAGAACCAAAGAAAGATGAACCGAAAAAGGACGAAACAGCGCAGCAGAAACAAGCAGCACCGGAGACCCCGAAGAAGCAAGAGACCGGGCAGGATTCGCCGACTCCTAAGAAGAAGCCAAAGAAACTTGAGAAGCGGAGTAAGCCTACGAGCGAGGCATCGAGCGAGAAGTGAGTGCGACTGGTTGGGCAAGAGAGACGGACATGTCGCGATACCAGTCCAGGCGGAAGGTGACTGAGGGCTACTCAAGCCCTTAGTCGTTGGGATTTCTCCAAGAACGTGCAACAGCTCCCCAAAGCCGGATACGATTATAGGGCTTCTGGTCCATGTTTGGATATGTGTCCGTTTAATAGGAGCGAGGAAACCTGTTCGGACCGGCTGAACTTCAGCGCTTTTTCAAGTCGGGGGTCGGGCGCAGTTTAGGGTGGTTGTAGGGTCAGTTTTTTTTTTCGTGTCAAGTCAAACGATGGCGCCGTTGGTCTTGGATGGTTCACTGTATGTCTATCTATTCATAACCATGTACTTGCATAGTCACCTGCGTGAAGGCGCATACCTAGGAAAGCATGAATATTCCTACGAAATGTTGTTGATCACAATGTATCCGTGATGAATGCGAAGTGACCCCGGAACAAGGGACTTACATGAACCGCAAATCCATTATCCAACCACATCGCTATTCCATCTTTTAAGACGCTTTAATCCTCACGAAAGAAAACCAACGTAAACCACAGTGAGGAAAAAAGGCTACGCAACTATGCGAGCCAACAGCGCCTCCGTAAACAGCCACAACAACGAGGAATCATGTGCGTGAAACGCGGCGCCGGTATAAAAAGTCCTCCTGCGCCCCTGCAGCTTATACAACTCCTTGTAGAACCCTGCTTCAATCGCGCCAGCCGGAACGCGCAGCTCAAACGGCGCATAGCTCCTGAACACCACAAACTCCGCCCTCTCCGGCGTCGCGCTCGGCACCGTCCCCGCTGTCTTCAGCCGCTCAAGCGTCGCAATCATGTCCGCTTTCACTTGCTCGTCGGACATCTCTACGGGACTGCCGTACTTGACGGCGTGCAGACCCGGTATGCCGGTTGGTGCGAAGTAGTAAACCCCAGGCAGAATGGGCAGGTTGTACGCTGTATGCGCGCCGATGTTCCTGATTCGGGCGGTGTCGGGTATGCCGGTTTTGCAGAGGAGGGCGCTGTAGTAGCCTGCGTGCGTGAACTGGCTGAAGAGGGAGCGCTCGGTGGAGTCGAGGTCGAGGCTGCGGAGGTTCTTTGGTTTGGGGGGGATTGTGACGAGGAGGGTTGAGGCTTTGATGAGTTTTGGACCAGAGGGGGATTTTACGAATACTGTGGCGTAGCCCTTTGCGTCGCGGTCTGTTTTGACGACCTCGCTACTCGGCAGTGCGTCGTCGCCAAGTTCGAGATGCGCTTTCTCGTATAGTTCCCCGTTGTTGTGCCTTTCAGTGGTCAGGAACCCGACTCGTAGGTTTCGCAGCACGTCCAGCCCGAAGAGCTTCATCACGTAGATGGTCGGTATCGGAAGGAGATCTCCTATGCCTTGTGCGTAGCCGAAGACGGTATGCATCGCCGCATCGATCGCGTACTTCTCCACGAACTCACCAAAGGGGAGCAGGAGGTCTGGCGGCACTGGATAGGGGACGTCGAAGCCGACCTCAAGGAACGGATACTTCGCAAGCTGCACGGCATATGCGGCAAGGGCGGCATTCGGACTCGCGGGTTTGTAGTCGTCCACGATATCGCCCGAGCGAAGATCTGCGTGGATTGTCGAGACTCCTGGTGTGGCGAAGCTCGCCTTGACCAAGGGGATATCGAAGCGGGCGAAGTAGTCTCTCACCACGGGCAGGTCGTGCCAAACGACGACGCCGATTTCGGTTGTGCCGTTGGTTGCTGGGTCGAAGTAGGTCTCGGAGGGACCGCCGAGCCGGCCTTATTTCTCTACGACGACGACGCTTTTGCCCATATCGCGTAGACGGATTGCTGCATGTGTTCCACTGGCACCACCGCCGATGATACAGACATCGCGAGTGATCACGTCCTTTGACAAGGGGTAATCAGCAACAGACCAGGCGTAATTTACTCAGAAATGACGTCTGGTGCTCGCAGCACATAGAAGGTATCCCCACGGCGTGTCGAGAATATAGACACTAGTTGTAAGGACAGAAGACTGGATACTGAGAGGACTTAAGTCAAAACCAAAGCACAGGGGGAGTGATATAGAGGCCAGGCCTGATATCAAAGATTGAAATAATGATCGAACGGTCTTGGTTCACTTTGATCTAGCAGAACGAGGCGCTCCAAAGCGTACCTGGACCTCTGGCTGTGACTGATTAGGATTGGTGTCCTCTCTATATGCATCTAAGTCATTCCCGTTTGTCGGCTGAGCGGACACATAGTTGGCCAAAGGCGGCGTTGGAGCAGTACTGTTTTGCTCGCCCACGGCAGGGGTGGGGTCAGGGTCAGGGTCTACACCCTGGCTATTAGAGATCTGATCTATGGCAACCATCTTATTCACTCAAACGTGAATCTATTTTAGATTACAAACACGACTAAGGGCGCGCGTCTCGCCCCGCGTCTTAATCTGTGATGTTCAACTGGAAAGGGCATTAGTTTCAGCTCCACTCTGCAGTGGGCGAAAGCAGCTTAGTAAGCCGAATCCTTCGAGTTGACGACTCCATTGAAGGCTCCTTGTCTATGGCCCACCTAATCTTCATTGGACATTACTAGAGATTCTAAACAGCAATGAGAAGGCTTAGTTCAGGTGCGGAGATTGATGGAATATAGGGGATAGATCCAAATAAGGAACCCGGTCGTATGTCTACAGGCTGTTTCGTTCGCTCTTGATATGCTGAAGGCTCCAAGCCAGAAGCTGCGATATGTACTGCGTGGTCGCAGAGATGTACGTCGAGAAACGAATTTAGCACCCTCTCAAAGCTTACCCTAGAAATCCGGCCTTCGGCGGGACGCTCCGAAGAAGGTAAAGCCATCCGCATGAGTAGTCAAGCTTATTGAAACAGCAGTGTGGCAAAGGAACCGAGGGAGTGATAGAAGTGGGATCAAATCGTATACCGAAGGGGGCTCGATAAGACCAAGAGCTTCTTCCTGGCTGGCCGCCACACTTCGTGGACCTTTTCGTCAACCACGGAGGTAAAGGCACGGCCAGCAGAAGAGAGCCTTCACCTACCACATCTGCATTTGGCGGAGTTGGCGCGCAAGCTGGGCATCGACAGCTACTCCCTTCACGTCCGAATGCGGCAATAACGGCGTTTGCATAGAACGTCGCAGGTGAAAAATGAGAGCAAATTTGTGCTGTGCGAAGACCAAACCGACACGAAAGCAAGGGAGAAGAAGGCAAGAAAGACACGGGCGACTGGGAAACGGTGCTAGGTTCATGCTTCATGGAGGTGTTGAGCATCTTTGCGGCCTAGTTTGCGGTTTGGCGCACCCTGTGTGAAGCCCATGAAGAACCTTCCGTGTTGACACTTGGCATGGGTTTCCCACTGGAAGCAGCACAGCGCCAGCTCAAGCTCAGGTTGACCTTGTGTCGCGGCATCAGCAGGCGTGTGAGTCCAGCCATGTTTCTGGAGTGGCTGCGTCTCGAGCGTCACAACGTCAGGAGAAATGCTAGGCTGTCCTTACGACAATGGATTGTAGCCTACAAGTAGCGCTGTTGGAGCGCGGTACAGCGGATCAAAAGAGAGAGAGAGATACTAGAGTGATAAGAGAGGTAATGAGATGGTTCCCAGTCGTAGCACAAACGAAACACATGTTCCATTATCCATCCCCATCCCATCGTCCGCCCCGATCATCCTTGATGACATTTGCCCGAATGTGCGAATGCTCTTGGTGCCGTGATCTTTTGCAGTAGCACACATCCATGCTTTCTCAGGAGGTATCACTGCTGTTATCGCATTTCACATGCGCTGCATCCTCCATCTTATCCACGCTTGCGCCGCCTCAAAACGATCCCCTTATGAGCTTGCCAAAGGATCAACGCCATCACCTCCGGGCGCTTTGCTCGGATCGTTCCTCCTCATTAGCTCTTCCACCGGGCCGAGCAGGCGCTGGAACCCATCCTTACCCAACGTCGCTACCTTGACCTCCGTCTTACTGACCACGCTCGCCGCTCTCGGCTTGTCGTTCAATAGCGCCAGCTCGCCGAAGTAATCGCCTTTCTTGTACTTGTGGACTGGCTTGCTGCCCGAAGAGGACTTGTACACCTCCGCCTCGCCCGCCTCGAGGATGTAGAAGGCCTCGCCGACATCGCCCTCGCGGATGATGGTGGTGTTGGGTGGGAACTTCTGCGTCTCAAGCGCGTCGGCGATCTTGGAGCGCTCATAGCTCGTCAGGCCAGACAGCAGCGGCACCTCCTCGAGGAACGACTCGTACATGCGCCGGCGCTGGAAGGCCGAGTCCATAAGGATGCGGCGGAAAGTAACGCGGTCGAGGGCCCAGAGGGTGGACGGCTCAGTGGAGATGACGGTCGCGGCGCGGGGCGCGTTGTACATGAGTGCGAGCTCGCCGAAGGAGCCGCCGGGGCCGACGGTGCCGACCTTGTTGCCCATACCGTCTGGGCCCGCTTGCAGGGCGCCGGACGGGTTGACGTAGATGTCGAAGCTGCCATTCTCGATAACGTAGAAGTAGTCGCCTTGGTCGCCCTGGGTAATGACTTTTATGCCCTTTGCCGGGATCGGCTTCTCGGCTAGGGCACCGAGCACCTGCTTGAGGTTCTCCTCGTCGAGGTGGGAGAAGAGGAAGTTGGTGGCCACGGCAGTGCGGAGACGTTGTTGCTGCTCGGGCGTCTTCGGGTGATAGGGAGGACTCCAGTCCTTGTGGGTGTCTGATGTGGGGTTCAGCGATTCGGCGGAAACGGAGGTACGCCGATTGACGTTGTAGTTGGAGGGAAATGACGGGACGTCCAGGCTGCCGCCGCTGACGTTGGATACGGGCGGAGACCTGGACTGCTGGCCTGGCGGCGAGCGGCGGGAGGAGCTGCCAAAACCGCCGAAGCCGCCGAAGTTACCAAATGGGCTCCCGCCGGTGCTGGTATCGCTGGTGGATGAGGGCGCTGTAGGGTCGCTGCCAGACATGGCGTTGGGCGGGAACGACGATTGGGTTGGTGAGGTCAGGTTCTCGTTCTCGTCCTCTTCTTGGACGGAGTGCATTCCTGACGGACCTGGCGAGGAAGCTGCACCAAAGGGATTGTTGCCGGGAAAGTTGCTCTCGGCCATGCCGCCAGGCTGCGAGGAATGCTGCTGCGCCAGCAGGAACTCAGCCCGCTGCGACTCAAGCCGGCGCTGGAAAAAGTTGGCGCAGAATTGGAGGACGTCGGTTGGCTGAGCCTTCTGGACCTCGCGGGTGAGAGAGTTGATCTCGTTCGAGAAGGTTGACGGGAGAGACATCTGGAGTAGCTGGAGGGAGCGAGGTCAGGCAGAAGGTGAGGGGCTTCGTGCTGTTTGGTTTGTGGGACTGGAGCTGCAGGCAGGGATCAACCGTGCGGCGGGCTGACGAGGGGTCAAGAGCAGCTGTCGCCGAGTCGCCGGGAGCGATTGAAAGCGGCTGTCAGTCCAATGCGTCTTGTAGCACAAGCAAAGCGACGGTGCAATTCCACAGAGCAGTAGGGGATGGGGTTGGAATCAGCAGAGCGGAGTAGCAGGTTGTCGAGAGAGAGCGGAGGAGGAGAGGAGCTCTGGTGCAGGTGGCTTTTGGAGGGGAGCTGGTGTGAGTGGCCGCGGCTGGTGTTGCTAGGTTACGTCGATGCCTGCTCCGGCTTTTCTAGAATAAGTCTAGAAGGACCAGAAGCCTGCAGCGGATGACATGCGAGCCTGTCCGATTGAGCAAAGCCCCCCCTTTGTCTGCCTCACCGACTTCACCGTCCAACCCAGGTGAGGTCTCAAAAGCGCTGTTATCTACGGCTGCGACAGTGATAGTGATAGACGAGCTTCCGTTCGTTAGGGACTTTTGGTTCAGTCAGAGCTCCACGCATGAAGCTCGCGCCCACGTCTCACCCGCTCATAGCGCCCGCAACCGTCGGATATCAGCGTGCCCAAAGCGCTGCCCTGCGCTGCCTCTGCCTCTATCCGCCCGGTGCCTTGCAGGTCGTTTCCCTTCTCTGCCCACATGCATACATCTAAAGTGCGGATGAGGGGGCTACGGAGTACTTGGCATGTGCAACGGTGGCCTCGCTAGGCGGAACGACGGGTGGGTAGAATCAGGGCGAGCATCGAGCATCCTGTGAGTTGAGGCTGCTTGGCGGCAGCAGCGCTTCACTTCACTTCGAGATGCAGGGGAAGCGAGCTGGCTAGGTAGGTAGGCAGCCGGTAGGATCACGTGTCTCATGACGCGCGGTTTAGCTCAGCGCCGGCACCAGCTGGCTAGACATGCTAGAGTAAGCTCCATCTCAACCACGTTTCCCACGAGACGCCGACCAAGGACCTTCCCCCTGATCCAAATCCCCCATTAGACCTCCTCGGCGCCGTCAGTTCGAGCGCCTCAGTCTCAGTCAAAAGCGCGCTTGAATATCTTGCGCCCCCTGCTTCCTGCCGCAACTGCTGCGAACTTGTTGCTTCACCTCGTTTAGACCGTCGAACCGTTCGGCTGTACGACATCCTAGCTCTGCCGGCTTCTTCTCCCAGCCTCTCGACCACCAGCCGCAACCGACGCAGCTTAAGAGGACCTTGCAGCGCTCGTGCCAGCCTCATCTTGCATCAAGCTCAGAGCCTTCACTATCGCGCCTCTCTCGCCCAACTTGCTTCGGCGCTGCTCAGAGGTCAACACATCCAGCAGAAGCACCCGTCTTCCGCCGCGGCCCTCATCCATTGTGTCTGCCTGAACCGAAACGTGCGTAGTTTGCTGGCTTGATCCTTTCCAGTAACTGCGTTCCTTCACCTGCTACCTGTTTGCACTGCACAATGGGAAGCTTCACATTCAGGTGGTCCGTCAACGCCATCCTGCCAACTTGGTTGCGACAAGCTGATGCGCCATTTAGGGAACACCCCGCCAACGAAGTCTTCGTCACCGGCACTTTCGACGACTGGTCGAAGAGCGTGCGACTAGACAAGAAGGATAACTACTTCGAGAGGACAGTAGATCTTCCGCAGACAGGCGAGAAAATCTACTACAAGGTACGAATTACACTCATCGCACGCCCCAATCCGCCGGACGGTTTCTGCTCTAGCTGTGATTCGAGTCACTGTCCAATGCTAGAGCGCAAACCAACAGCATTTGTCGCTGCACGCGACCTTTTCATCGCCAGTGACTAACTCATTCTGGTGACAGTTCGTCGTCGACGGCAACTGGGTGACCAAAGACACGGCCCCAGCAGAGAACGACGGCCACTACAACTACAACAATTTCTTGAACCCTGTAGACCTTCAGCCATATCCATCCTCGCACGCGCACACGATGTCTTCGGCCGCACCCCACTCCACGACGTCCCAGCTGGCTGGAGCCCAGCCCAAAGAAGAGCGCCCGCCGTCGGACTCATCCATGCCAGGCGGCTTTCCCGACACACCCGGAGACGAACTCAAGGAGTTTTCCGTCAAGCCCATTCCGGCCACCTCGGATGCTCCTGTACCCGGAGGACCTGGATCCGGGAACCCAGTGAATCTCGAACCTGGCGAGAAAGTGCCGGACTCGAGCAACTTCACAGACAACACCGTGTCCTCGACTGCTCGCGACGATCCCTCACTCAAAGACAGCCCCGAAGACTCCACCGAAGATTCTACCAAAGACTTCAAAGACTCCAAAGACTCCAAAGACTCCAAAGACTCCAAAGACTCCACCCAAGACTCCAACCAAACCTTCGGCGTTGCTCCTATTCCTGCGTCTTCGGGCATCGGTAACCCCATCAACATTGCGCCTGGCGAGAAAGTGCCTGACTCATCGACCTTCAACCGAAACACCGTCGAGAGTACTGCTAGGACGGATCCAGACTCATACGAGAGGAGCGATGCGGGCGCACCATCCCTACCGCCTGTCGTCACGCCGGACGCCGAACGGGAATCAAAGGGTGGAATGTTCGGTCTGCCCTCAGTCTTGAAAAACCTGATACCCCAATCTAGCTTGCCGATTGTAGGCACAAACACGAAAGACTCTTCCGAACGGGACACGAAGGATTCTTCCGACCGGGATGCAAAGGATTCTACTGGTCTTCCCTCGATGGTAAAGAATTTGATACCAGAGTCGTCGAGCTTGCCGATCATAGGAACAGACAAGAAAGATTCTTCCGAGCCGGACACTAAGGGTTCTACTGGTCTGCCCTCAACCTTGAAAACCCTCATACCAGAGTCGGCCTTGCCAATTATGGGAATAGACAAGAAAGATTCTTCCGAGCCGGAGACGAAAGATTCTTCCGTGCCGGAGTCGAAAGATGCTTCTGTGCCGGACACCAAGGACTCTTCCGAGCCGGACACAAAGGAGCCCTCCGAGCCGAGCCTTTTCACGCAGTCAGCGGGACCTACAAGCACGACCGCCATGTTGGCTGGTCAAGTACCGAAAGAGCCAAGAGGAGTGCCGCAGGTCGTCACCGATAGCCAGCAGCAGGCTCATGCCGATCCCGAGGCAGCCGCTTCACCAGAAGCTGTGCAGGAGAAGAAGCAGCTGGAGCAAGAGCTCCTGAGGGAGGTACCAGAAGTGAAACCCGCAGCTGAGAGCGGCACTTCCACCGGCAAACTTGGCGGCATGGAGACCGGTGATTCAGCAGCAGCGGGCTCCGTTGTTTCGCCAGAAGTCGTCGAGGAGAAAAAACAGCTCGAGCAAGAACTGCTGGAGAAGGTACCGGAAGCGCCGCCCACAGCTGAAAGCGGCACATCCACTGGCCGAGTTGGCGGCATGGAGGCTGGTGATTCTGCTAGTTCCGCTATTGGCAGCGCCGCATATGGCACCGAGGATAGACAACCCGAGACTGCAAGCTACGACCAAACCTCTAGTGGGCCATCTACCGGCGCCGCGGCCGGCATCATGACTGGCGCTGCGGCTGGCGCCGTAGCCGGTGGTGTCGTTGCCGGCGGCGTTAGCCACGGTCTGAACCCTGAAATCCAGCGGATGATCGACGAAATGAACAAAGGACATGGTGTGACTACCATACAAGAGCTCGACAACACCGTGAACGTGCCAGAGCCGGTTGCTGAGTCCTACACCCGAGCCTACGGAAGCCTCGAGGCGGCTGCCTATCCTGAAGTGGTCTCAGAAAAGAGGGAGGTTGAGGAGGAGCTGCTCTCGAAGGTACCAACGGCCGATGAGAAGGGCGAGCCTGCGCCCGTGACGACATCCACCACTTCAATGTCCGCAGCGCCCATTTCCATCCCTGGCACTTCTTCCTCTCCAGCCCCAGCCGTCCCTGACGTGGTGGCTGAGAGCATATCTGCCTCCCACGTATCACCGGAGGCGGCAGCGAACCCTGAGGCCGTGACCGAGAAGAGCTTGATGGAAGCTGAACTCCGAAAGGTTGTTACACCGACCGACGTGGCCGGTGAACCGGCTCCAAGTGATAGTGCCGCTCTCTCAGCAACTGCGCCTGCTACGACGACTTCGAGCGCGCTCAGCCCGACCAGCATAGACGATGGCGAACCGCTCAAGAGCTCGAGCGAGGTCGATGTGAGTGCGCCGATTGCAGCAACGACCGTGATGTCCGTGCCACCCGCCCCATCTACCGACGGTGCTCAAGACCAGGTAAGCGGGTTGAACGCCCCAGCCGAGGCGCCCGCCCAGTCCGCCGCCACGGAGACAGGCCAGCTCGCCGCGCAGGACCCAGACAGGCCATCCGACACAGCAGGCGCAGACCGCCTCGCCGAACAAGAGGCTACCCGGCCATCCGACTCCCGCGACGTCTCTCCAATGAGCAAAGCCCCAACCAACATCTCCCGAGGCCCAATCGTCACAACGGGCGTCGGTGCGACACCGGCTGCGCCATCCACCACCGTCCCGGCGACCTCGACTGGCACCGCCAGTGCCAGCCAGCCAAGGAAGGAGTCGATGCTCGGCCCGGATACGGGGGCTGCGCCAGCTGCACCGGTCACGCCTGCGAAGAGCCCCCAGAGGAACTTGGAACCGAAGGTTAAGGGGACCCCGGAGAGTGCGCGCACGAGCACAAGCCAGGCTAGTGCGCCGGAGGAGGCGGGCGCGGAGGGGAAGAAGAGCAAGCGGAGGAGCTTCTTTGGAAAGTTGAAGAGTGCTTTTAAGTAAGCAGCAGAGTAGGGGGCGATGAAGTAGCATCAGCATTGGCTGGGAGGCGTGGGGGGTTGGTAGTACTTGGCGGGTTTAGTACACGGTGGGAGGGGGACTGCGGCTTTGTAATTGTCTTCCTTTCAGTTCTCGGATGCGTGGTTTGTGCATAATTCCCCCCTTCTGCATTTGTGTCTTTCAGTTTCCCAGGCCATTCGCTGCTTGTACGTCTGGTTACCTGGCACCCCGGTAGCTGGTTAAGATCGCTTGGATGCGGTTCATATGGCCGCAGCGTAATACCGTATCATAACGATGTAGCCATCCACGATAATCCGTGCTTGGGTGCGAAATCGATCTGGGCCCATGCCTTCTATGAGTGCTCACTATCACACACGTTCTACAGTGGATAGGAGCCATCGAAAGCATGACTTCATATATCTCGACGTCCTCCTTTCTGAGGGCGTCTGGATGATAGGGACTAGTTGCCGCCAGACTGCTTCTGAACTGCAACTCTGATAACAGCCACGATGAGCTGGTCGCATAAATAGTACTCCCTGGCGCGTCTAGATGCCCGACAAAGACTACAGGGTGAGGGCGTTCCAGCCATAGAAAGTACGATCTTGGAAAGACACGACGGAGGAGAGCATCCCAAGCAACCGGTCTCCTAGCCTAGCGCAGTTAAAGCAGTGCAATGCCATCTGCCGCCTTCCCGCTCAACTCCAAGAGGATGCTAAACAGAGGCCGCCTTTCCCTTAAGACAGAGCGAGTCCGCTCCTCCGCTGCGCCCACTGCTTCCCTTTCCTGAGATATCAATACCTTGTCTCACTGACCGCGTGCCTACGGACACCGCCGGCTACGTCAACAACCACGTTGCCAGAAGGTGCTAGGGGCCGTGAGAACAGTTGCGAAACGAGTGTAGCGCCTCCTAACATTCTCGTATCCAATCCCACAAGTTCTGCGGCGCTCTGGAGCCTGGACTCACAGCCTCGCCGCAGAAGCTTCCCGGAACCTTCAGTACTCGGCACAACACACCTCCTCGATGGATACTGCTGAACGGGTCTTGATGTTGAGGCATGCTTGAAACTGCGACTCAACTGGCCCCATAGGTCGCGTGGTGTGATGGGATGGATGTGCGCTCGGAAGTGTGTTTCCCACACGGATTCTTTTGGGGCCTCAATGCAGCGGTACGATCGCGAAGAACGTGGGTGGAGTTGGCCTCATTCTTGTCTAGGCCCTTACTCAGGAAAGAAAGAAGGACCAGCGCAACTAAACGACGCGTTGGACGGTAACGTGTAACTCATACGCACGGCGGAGAAAGATTAAAATACGATCGCCCTTATGCCTTTTCAATCTCCAGTTGAGCATCATGGTACACACTCAATGTGCCGTTTGAGAAACTCCCAAGAAAAGGTTTTATTCGGTGGAGCTCATGGTCGGTCGGAGTCGTCGGTGCGTCCGGGGCGGTCGGGGGTGCGGTCGGGAGTTGGCGGAGCGCTGGTTGGGGTTTGCGGAAGGTGGTGGCGTGTTGGCTTCGGTGGGAGCCGAACTCGAGGACCGTGGGGATTTGGGGGGGGGGGTTCGGGAGAGATGATGATGATCTCGGCTGCGGCACCTGGATTGTGAGTGGGGGTAGTGATGATTTTAGGGTATATGTGCCTAGGGAGTTGGGCAGGGAGTTGGGCAGGGAGTTGGCAAGTTCTTGGAGAGACTAGCGGTCCGCCCTGGGGAAGTGCGACGGGCAGAGAGATTTTGTATATCCCGAAAGACTCTCTATATCGTAGAGTACCAGGAGCAATTGAACGGTGCGAGCTATTCGATTAAGAAAAATCTTGCTTTTGGTTCTTATGTAAATCTTGATTGTCATATGTCACGAGGCGCAAACAGGCTGTCGGGACGAGAGTGCCTGCGGCCTCTACACGAACGCACTCAAGATTGGGGAAGGTGCAAGAGACGGCACCGTAGATCTTGGATCAATGATTGCGAAAGGACGGCCTTGCAGGCGAGGTACGAGATGAAAGAGGAAGGAGCGCAAGGAGAAAAGGAGTGCAAAAAACCGGATGCGGCAGGTACGATTCGAACTGCAGACTCGCAAAAGAAATACACACTTACCTGGGGGAAGGCCTACAAACGCCAGGGGGGAGGATGGTAGAGGATGCTCTCCCAAGGGCCGCACCGCTTGGTGAGGGATCGTACCCACTCGACCACCTGGCCGCTTACCTGCTTAACGTGGAAGGAGCAACCAGCTTTGCAATTGATAATGTCCTCCTTTTCGGCAGACCCAAGTGGATGGTCGCTCAACGGCCATCTTCTACCATGATGGTGGGCTTTCCCGTAGGGAGTGCACGGTGGTATCTTGCCCACATGAACAACTGAACCATTCTTTCATTGTATGTCCTTGATCCTCTAACGGCGAGCTCGCTCTCTGTATCATGTTTCTTCCATGATACTGGTGTTCTCTTGAGGTGAACATTCTCCTCCGCGAGATGGCTCGAGCGGGTGATGCAGTCAACAGTATCCCCTTTGTGAATACTCAAGCTTCAGTATTTCCTACATTTGGACGGCTTCCGTTCTCTCATAGGCTGGTGTGCTTGCGGCGAGCTCCTCGTGATCTTGGGTTCTGAGCTCCGGCTTCGAGGCGATACCCGCCCTTGAAGGAAATTGCGACCGGTGGGCGACTATCCACCTTTGCGATGAGCCTACGACAAGCATTCATACCCAGGTGCGCACGCTCGTCTTAGAGATACGTAAGGAATCACCAGTCCCGTCTCCTACTAAGGTCTCATCACGGCCAGCGTGGGTGATGCGATGATGGTGCGGCCAACATGACGTTCTTCGAATACCTATTTCCGCCGCATGTGGGCAGCGCCGATCTCCGTAGAACGACTGAGGCGCAACGGAAGCGTCGGATCACTATGGAGCCTTCTGTCTTGGCTTTTAGCTTTGCAAACAACCAAGCTGGCCCCATGTGCTCTTGGAAGCTGGAGGCACGGCCAAAGGGTGCCTCTTCGTTGCAGTTCCAGTCAACCGCAGGAAAGATATATAGGACAGGGTGGAGGAAGGCGCAGCCACTGATCTAGTATGTAGGGTTGGAGGATTTACTACAGTGCCTTCTACTCAGCCCCTTCCAGCGTTGACGGAGCCGACACCGAAAGCATCCTTTGGAATGTGTATAGAGGGTTACAAACGGCGTTCAAGAATAAGGCGTGGCCGCTCTGCGGTCTAGTATCTCCGTGTTGTAGCAATTGAGGGATGAGTGTGAGTTATTCCCTGTGGGCGCCCCCGATGCTTGTGACCAGAGTATGAGGCAACCGTAACAGACCCTGATGGTAGCATTGAGGGCAAACTACTTCTGAGCCAGTGTACTATCACACCCGTTCCCTTAACTACGATCAGTCATGCTTTCGATCTGGCATCACCTCACGCTTGTAATACAGCCACAAGTATCATCAACAAGCGGATCAAAGTCGTTCTACAGAGGATGCAAGATAGCCGCATGCGGCAGTCTAAAGCTCGTCCGCAGAACAAAGTCGATGAGTTGCCAACACACTCATAGCCCTAAAACCGGCGGCTTGGTAGATACAGGAGTCTAGCAACTATTGGCAGAAATGGGTGAACGAGTGTCCGCCGCCTCGGAATGGATTGAGGCATCCGTAAATTGATATATCGTGGTGACATCGACCAGCAGTGGTACGGTAGGTTCCGGATGCTGGACCAAGACGATTTCGCAGGTTTGTACAGTGGCTTCAGTCCGTTTGTCGCGGCGATTGTTGGCAGCCCGAAGCTGGTGATGAGACTTGAAAGCTGAGGCGAGGAAAAACGACTCTGAAGCCAATGGAGAGCGTGTTCCGGTGCCTTTGCAGCATTGAGGGAGCCTTCGTAGTCCATGTATGGTATTGATATCCACCAGGTGTCTTACGAAAATCTTTTCAATCCACTGAGTCGGCTTATGCTGGTAAGATGAAGCGTTGTAAGAAGAGCTACTCCACGGCTCGACCCATAACTCCCATGAGAGCGAGCTGGGGCAAGAATTAGGGAGGAGACAACAAAAATGTATCGATGCCATTGACTGTGGGTGCCTCTATGCTCTTTATACGGTGGCGAAATCCTGCAGTCGTTCTATGATAGATGGTCTTTTGCCAGATAGAGAAGAATTTGTGGGGGTTGGCTTTCAAGCGCCTCGTACTCCGTTGGTTAGTTCCAATTTCTTACGCTTGAAAGGCTCACTACGGGGTCCAAGGGATTTTGAACGACGGAGCCTATCAGACGGTTCGTATTACACGCTCGACAAAGCGGATACAGTTGCGGTCCCAGCAACCTCTCTAGCGCAGGGGATGGCGGAAGCAATAGAGAAGGTACTATGGCGGGGAACGATGTCTTAGTCTCTGACAGTGGATTAGGCGGTCTTGGAGTAAGGGTGTTACTAAAGCTCCGCAGTTGCCCTATCTCACCATGTGACGGGAACATGAAGACCATACGCAAGTTGACAGAGCAATAGAGTCCGCGTTGCCTCAATGCTTGTTGAACTTCAGAGGATCCATGAGCTGTTGTACAGATCCCAAGAATCGCTCAGGTACTCTCAGCCGTCCACAAAAGGCAGCGGGTGAGAACGTTAGGCGTGACTTTACTCGTAGGAGTACGGACGTAGGACCCTCCAAATGGTTCAACATTGTTAGATCGAAGAAGAAGTGCATCCGCGGCATTGCTCAGTCACGATCCATGGCTGAAGTGAGGTGTTTCCGTAGATCATGTGATCCGTTTCAAGATGAACTAACCTTGAGCCGCATGCTGGCCCGTCTTAGTGAGTCAGCCTTATCGTGTTGAGCGTAGGATCATCAGGTGCCTCCCGAGGGTATCTGGGAGGCTTGTCCACGATAGATGAGAGATAGGATGAAGAAGGATTGCTGCGCAGGTCACCTGCGCGAGCCTTGAGAGACACCCTGGCGCACGGCCACTGTGGGAACGGATTGGGCGCGCTCCCAGCTCATTCCGTCAACGTCACCTTCGTGCGGATTGGGCCTGCTGCCGGGTGTGAGCTGTGCTCGCTTGCTCTCCATCACATTTCCACCGCGTCTTGGGCTGTGGCATCTCTCCGGAACCTCAAGCCGCCGGATGCTGCGCGTCGTGAAGCACGCAAACGAAGTGACAAGAATGGATTGCGCCCGATAAAAGGAGGGTGGTGTGCTGGAGGTTTGCCTCCCGCTGACCGTCAAGGTTGATCCTGCCAAAACTCTCCGTTGCAGCGGCGGCGATGCAGTGCTTCCCTACCAGTGAGATCGCCTCGTGGTGGCAGCCTGGCTGGGCCACGGCCTTATCATCCATGGCTGCGGTGCTGCGCCTTCCCATCTATGCCGAGATAGGTTTCCTGACTATCTTGGAATGACTTCATCAATCGTGCACCGTCACATCTATTCATGGGCGCCGCATACAACCTTCGCATCTACTGACTCTATGTAATTCACCTTTCTAGACACGCTCTACACTCATAATCTCTGCTGCTATACTCTGGCGCCTTTCCGCTTCGTCCCTGTTGTGTAACCTTACAGTTGTACTTTACCTAGAACTTGGGTGCAGAGGTCCGGTACGCTTCCGTCACGCCCGCGGACCTCCAAACGCGTTTGGATTTGAAAGTCGAACCTTCTTTTGGAAAACGAGGTAGTTTCTCGGTACCACACACACAATATGTCTCTTTCCTTGGGCCAAAATGTACTTCCTGCGAGTTCCTCTTCTTCTCCGACAACTTCGTTTCCCTCAACCTTTACACCTTCAGAAGAGTACCTATCTGTCGCAAGCAAGTCTCGACCTTCACTTCCGCGAATCTATACTCCACCTCCTCCACTACCTACCAGTACCTCACAAAAGATGGGATCTGTGCAACTCCCCTCTACCGGCGCGCTCACTCCTCCAGCCACACCTACTATTACCCGGCACCGAGGACAATCATTTCCTTCCTCACCACCTCAGGCTATTACCTCGCTAGCGCAGCACGATCAGAGTCCGTCGCTCGGTGTCCCCAAGGAGTTCCCTGTTGGCACTCAGGACTACGACATGGATATCGCCAAGCCATTGGGCACCGGCCTTTGGAGCAACGTCTTCCTGGCGATACCATCTTCACCTTCCACCACCGCCAGCGACCTGACGCCGCCGGTCACTCCAGTCAAAAGCGAGCACAGCCGCTTCGAATCCTCCACCACCGCTCCGCCTCGCGCCTACGCCATCAAGATGCCAGCAGGCAGATCCGCCAAGGCCGTCCTCCTGGCCGAAGCGAAGGCCCTGTCTCAGCTGTCCTCTATACCCAACAGCCAAGACCACGTGGTGCCCTTCTACGGGTACGATCCCCGGAACGGCGCCCTCGTCCTCGAAGCACTACCGCAGAGCCTCGAAGACTACGTCCTCCAGCAGCTCAACCCTCTCGACGCGGCGACGCGGTCTTCTAGCCTCACAGCTCTGTTCCCTAGTTGGGCATTCTCTCTCGCTAAAAGCCTGGCTTGGCTTCACGACACCACCAACTTCGTCCACGCGGACATCAAGCCCGGCAATATCCTTCTCAAACCCACTTCTTCACTGCCTTGTAGCGACGCTATAACTAGCAGTCACAACGACTTCAAGCCCCTCTACGCCGACTTCTCAGCCTCCTTCCACCTCACCGCACCGCCCGAGAAGCCGACCGCGGGCGCGACATGGGACTTCATGGCGCCGGAGCAGCTGTCTTCAAATCGAGAGCTGAGCGCGCCGACGCCGGCATCGGATGTCTATGCCCTGGCTGTTACGCTGCTGTTTGTAATCATTGGGGATTCACCGTTTGCGGCTGCGGGTAGCAATCGCATCTTGAAGAGACACATGATTGCCCAAGGAGACGCCATGGGGTTCGCTATTAACAACGATAATGTTGCGCGGCAGAGATTAGAGGACTTGGAGGGGAGATTGGAGGGGAGGTGTGATGTTGGAAGGGTCTTGAGGATGGCGTTGAAGAAGTCGAAAGAGGAGCGGCCCAGGGCGGAGCAGATGGCGGATTGGCTCGAAGTAGACCTTGGTGATCCGCCGCATGCACTGTAGGGATAGAGAATCAAACGTCAAAATTCATGCGAGCTAAAGTTCCAAAGGAGCAGTCCATCCTTTTCATGCACTGACCAACCAAGCTATCCGAAAAAGACCCATTGTGAGACCTAAGATCAACCACCTGTTATACCAACCCGCGGATCGTACAAGTCAGTGCTGATGTTTTAATACTAGCACGTTCAAGACTCCTGTTCAGTCGCAACTGCATGTCTCAACGATTTCTCTTCTTCAGCTAGAAACATCCTACGAATACCAGCAAGGCATGCGGAAACAAGACATCTACTCATCAGTGTCACTGCTGGTACCACGTCCTGAGATTCCAGAAGTCTAAATCAGGTCCACGCATGTACAGCCAGATATTGAACATTCCAATGAGGTCAGACTCTATAAACTTGCGTCCCTTCCAGCAAACACACGAAGCCGATATAGTCCCAAGCGACACCGGCCACCCTCACAACTTAGCTCCCACCAAACTCCCCCCATCCAGCGCAATAGTCGCCCCATTAACATACGCGCCCGCCCTACTCGCCAAAAACAGACACGCGCCCGCAACATCCTCCGGGCTACCAATCCTCCCCAACGGAATATTCCCCTCAATATGGCTCTTATACTTCTTCAGCGTGGCCGCCATCATCTTGCTCTCAAACGGGCCGCACGCCAGCGTGTTGCTCGTGATGTTCCTTCTTCCGAGGTGGTTCGCGAGGACCCGCGATAGGTGGTGCAGCCCTGCTTTGGAGGCGCTGTAGGCGAAGGTCTCGAGCGCGGGGACGCGCAGGCCGTCGACGGAGCCGATGTTTATGATGCGTGAGGGGGAGGAGGGGGTGGCGCCCGCTTCGAGGAGAGGGGTTAGGAGCTGGGTGAGCGTGAAGACCCGGTGCAGGTTTAGGGTTAGTACGCGGGTCCAGGCGGAGTCGGGGTATGTGTCGTAGGGGGCGCCCCAGTTGGAGCCGGAGTTGTTGACGAGGATGTGGAGTTCTAGGGGGACGATGTGTTAGCTACATCGCCCTACCTCATTCGGCTGCTCCAATGGATGGCGAGTGGTCTATATCTCCCAGAAGACAAGGCTGAACGTACTGTCTTCCTTCTTTCCTAGCTCCTCGGCTAACCGCTTGCAATCCTCCTCATTGTAGAAGTCCGCCGGTATGGCATAGGCCTTCCCTTTACCCAAGGCGTTCAGCTCCTCGCATGCTTGGTCGCAGGCTTTGGCGTCGCGAGAGGAGATGTAGACTCTGGCGCCATTTGCGACAAAGCCCTCTGAGATCATGCGACCAATGCCTTTTGCGCCGCCGGTTACGAGGACCACTTTGTCCTTGACGTCGAAGAGGGTTGAGGCGTCCATTGTGAGAATAAGATCTGCAGGGGAGTAGTAGAGAATGGACCGCAAAGAGAGGAGCCTTGTGGTAATGGAATGAGCGAAGTCTGCTGGTGGTTAACCACAGCGAGCCAAAATCCGGGGAAGCCAACAAGCCGAGGCTCGGTGACTTCATTCGCCGACGTCAGAGGTCAGCGGAAGATGCCGTCCCATTCCATCCCTCCAGAATTGTGAACATCGACGCGATATCTGCAGCATTTGTGAAGACTAATCGTCAAACAGAAGCCCATCTTCTAAGCACGACCGTGGACAAGCTGAGGGAAGCTTCAACATCATGATGGAAGAGCTGCAAGCCCGACATAGAAAAGAAACTCGTGAACTACAAGCCAGAATTACCCAGAAGAAGAAATCCGCTTCTAAGAAGACGCGTAAAGGCGTAAACGATGAGTGCGACAAACTCGAACACGAGCTCAGAGAACGGCATGAATCTGAGATAGCCAGCTTACTGGGCGACGATATTGCGGACGGACAGCTTGACGACTTAGTGCTAGATGAACCGGCAGAGGCCCAGCCACACGCCAATGGGTCAGCCGAGGACGACACACTGAAAGACGACAAAGGGATAACCATCGGTGTAAGCCACCTGTCGGTAGAGCCCAAGTCCGACAGCGAATCGTCCCAACCCTCCAAGAAGCCGAGCCGACAAAAGGCGCGTCTAGCACGCAGGGCAGCAGAGCAAGAAGCCATAGCAGCCAAAGCGGCCGAAGAAACTTCCAGTCTTCCCAACCTCCGAGAGCAAGAGCGAACGAGCATGCTCAAGCAATTCGCGAAGTACGGCTTGCAGGAGAAAGAGATCCGCGCGGACGGACATTGCCTCTACTCTGCTGTCGCCGACCAGATGGGTGCGTTGGGGCTGGGCCTCAAGCCCAAGATCACGCCTACCACCAGCGCGGAGAACGGTGGTGATATGCCGGCATACAGACAGGTCCGGGCAGCAGCAGCGTCCTACATGTCCGCTCACGGCGACGAATTTGCACCCTTTCTTGAAGACCCGCTTGACGAGCATATTCGGAAAGTCAGGGACACAGGAGAGTGGGGTGGACAGACAGAGCTGCTGGCCCTCGCAAAAACGTACGGCGTAAAGATCAATGTGCTGCAAGGCGACGGTACTATACATGCGATTGAGCCTGACCAGGGCGGTGGCGAGCTGGAAGACGGCCTTTGGTTGGCGTATTACAGACACGGCTTTGGACTTGGAGAGCACTACAACTCATTGCGGAAAGCTCCAGTACCTTGAGGTATCCGCCGGTAGCTTAGGTCAAAGAATTGTTCAATTAACTCACACAGAGCCGGCCTACAGAAATGTCGAAACCACTTGCGGCGGTGTCAGAGGCAGGAGACTGGCGGACTCGATTTCGGATCGTTCGAGCGCATACCCCTTCAAAGCCGAGATTCGACTGTCTTGGTCTTGGAGAAGCAGTCTAAATCTACAACGATACAGCTACGACTTATGCCGCCAGACGCTAACCCAATCCGTCCCCTTCCCAACCTCATGTGTTCTCTCCGGCTGCCAATGTGCTATCCTTACAAGCGCAGCAGGATTGCTAGGCTCATTCCAGCCCGGCTTCTGATCCACATAGCCCTCATCATTGTACGCAACTTCCTCGCCTGGGTGACTGAGATGGGCTTCATACACCACCGGAGGAAGCGCCCAGGGGGGTCCGCCAGTCGACGGCGGCTTGTACGTTGGAAACTCGATGCAGATGAGGACGCCAGAGGGAGCGAGGAGCTGGGACATGCGGGCAGCCCAGGCAGGGCGGAGAGAGGGTGGTAGTGCAGACAGAAACTATCGAGCCCCATTAGCTCACTCTCACACCAGGGCTTCAAACCCGTTCAGCTTTCCAGACACAACCTACCGTATAATCATAGATCAAATCAAACGCCCCCTCCGCCCTCCCCCCGACCCCCTCAGCCCACCCATCCTGAAAGAAATCCCCAAATAAAAACCTCACCTCCCCCTTCCCCAGCCCCGGCTCTATTGCCGCATACATCTCCTCCCCACCCGCTGCCTCCGTATACCCTTCCGCCGCTTTCACCGCATTCTCACTCGCCTCAACGCCGAACGCATCATACCCCGCCGCCGCCAACAACAATACATCATATCCCTTCCCACACCCAGGCACCAGCGCCCGCTTCCTCCGCTTCCGGCCGCCGAGCCCGTCGGCGTCCCAGTCCGCTGTCACGGCTGAGCCGAGAAGGTCCTGGCGGTCGCGTAGGGTGTCGGAGAGCGCGGGGTTGGGGCGACCCCGGTCCCAGGGGAGGAAATCGCCGGCGGCCCAGAGGTCGTCCCAGCGTTGGGGATGCGTGGAGGTGGAGGGGTGAGTGAGGAAGTGTTGGCGGAGGCGCTCGCGGGCTTCGGAGGGTTGGTTGGGGGCGCTGGGGGTGCCGGCGACGTCTGCCATGTTGAGGGTGGAGGATTTCGTGGCCGAGTGCCTTCTCACTGCTGGAGCTTGGGATTGTTTAAATTTTTATGTCCGGTGTTAGGACTGCTCTGAGAGGAGAGGGAAGGAAAGGGAGCGAGCGTGGTTGTGGAGTGTATATGGGAACTTTGGCTGGAGGGGTTGCTTGGTAATGCTTTGGAGAGCAAGCTAAAGTCTTGCCTGAAGCACTGCTGACGTGTACTAAGCGCTTGTTACAAATACGCAGATCCGGTCACTCACGAGACATTCTCAATGCAAGAAGAGCGTCTCCAGAATCGTATGCCGTTCTTTGCAATTGCTGTTGCTGGTAACTCGGCCTACCAAGGCGGTGGGTGCTGGCAGAATATTCGGCTATGACGGCACCGCTATCTCGCAAATCCGCCATCGGACTTCTTCCGCGACATTGTCGGCATTGTAACCGCCAAGCGGGGTGGACTATTACTCGTAGGTTGGGACTCAGTCGGAGTCATGGCGTTTTCTCAGTATTCTCAATTATTCGGGCCTTCTATTCACTCGTTGCTGTTGTCCTCACGGAGTCCGCTTTATTCAAGAGCGGCCAGACACAGTGTAGATTTGCGTTTGAACCGCGGTATTGTTCCGGGAGTGCCTGTAGCAATAGCCAGACATCCAGAATTCCAGGAGATATATGGTTGAATATAGTTATCTCTGACTTAGTCAGATCGCGACGCCGTCATGACACCGGATGGGATAAAGAGCAAGGACCAGGACCCCTCGTTGTCCGCCTCAGCACTCGCATCCTCCTCTTCAGACCTTCCAACACCGCCCTCACCAGCTCACTCTCACTCCGACGATGACTCCATATCACGAGCCTCGAGCCTCCATTCGTACCACGACCCAGCCGAGTCCAAGAGATCTCCCAGCGCCAACAAAGCCGCCTCCGTGCTCTCTCGCCAAACCACCTCATCCATAAAACCGCCCGCCATCACAGTACCCCGCAAGGAGCGCCGCGGCCTCTTCGCCCACGTAGCCGTAGTCCGCGAAGTAACAGACGCACAACACTACAGCAACAAGACCAAATGGAGCATAACCTTCGTGATCGCGTGCGCCGCCGCAGCCGCCCCGCTCGGCTCCGCCATCGTGCTCCCAGCCCTCCTCGACATCGCCGCCGACTTCAACGCCAGCGCCTCCGTCACAAACTTCAGCGTCGCGTTCTACATGCTGAGTCTGGGAATCTTCCCGCTGTGGTGGAGCAGCTTCAGCGAGACGCTGGGCCGCCGGACGATTTATTTGGTCTCGTTCGCGCTGTTCATCGTCTTCAACGTCCTCAGCGCCGTGTCGACGGGCATTGGCATGTTCATCGTAATGCGCCTGCTTAGCGGCGGCGCGGGCGCGAGCGTGCAGGCTGTGGGCGCGGGGACGATAGCGGATCTGTGGGAGCCGAAGGAGAGGGGTAGGGCCATGGGTATATTTTACCTGGGACCGCTGTGTGGGCCGCTCTTTGCGCCGATTGTGGGTGGTGCAATGGCGCAGGGGTTGGGGTGGAGGAGCACGCAGTGGTTCCTTGTGGTCTATGGAGGCTTGACATGGATAGGTATATTGTTCTGTCTTCCGGAGACGCTGAAGAAGCGGAGGGATGTTGTTGCGGAGGCTGAGCGCGATGCCGCGCAAGAGGAAGAAGAAAAGGGGAAGGTGGCCAGGCCGCAGTTGCAGCGCGTCAGCACGAGGCAGTCGGTTGCGCAGACGAGCAAGAAGTGGGCCAAGCTGTTCCACCGCTGCTTCATCGACCCGCTGTCCGTGATCCTCTATCTGAGGTTTCCGGCTGTTGCGCTGACGGTCTACTACGCCTCCATAGCCTTTGGGACGCTGTATTTTCTCAACATATCTATACAGGAGACGTTCTCTAAGCCGCCGTATAACTTTTCGACTACTATCGTCGGCTTGTTGTACATACCGAATAGCTTGGGGTATCTTGTGGCGAGTGTGCTCGGTGGAAGATGGATCGACTCGATCATGAAGCGGGAAGCGAGGAAGGCGGGCCGATACGATCAGAAAGGGAAACTTGTTTTCAGACCTGAGGATCGGATGAAAGAGAATGCTTGGCTGGGCGCGATAATGTTTCCCGGCGCACTGTTATGGTATGGTTGGTGTGTGCAGAAGGGTGTCTTCTGGTTTGCGCCGGTAAGCTCCTATACCCTCCACTCACCCTACTGAAGATGGAAATTTGTGGAAAGCAAGCTAATGAACGAGGTCCAGATCCTCGCAAACTTCTTCTTCGGCGTCGGCAGTATGCTTGTCTTCGCGCTCGCCACAACTATGCTTACAGAGTTCATGCCCCGACGCGCGTCTTCGGGCATTGCGGTGAACAACCTCATGAGGAACCTGTTCTCATTTACTGGTGCAATCGCTGCCGAGCCCATCATCGCGGCCATCGGCAATGGGTGGCTCTTTACAATCCTAGGAGTTGTGAGCTTTGTCAGTGGGGCAGCAGTGGTCTGGAGTATGGGGAAGTATTCGAGTAGCTGGAGGGGGAGAATGGTTGAGGCGCTAGGGGAGGCGTAAGAGCAAGGGTATGTCCTGGGTTATGTCTTGCGAAATAGAGAGGGCCAGAGAATATCACATTGGCGCGTGGAGTTGCTTGTGGGTACCGAACGGGGGTTGCTTCAGCGCATTATCGGCGTTACATACCGGCGCTGGGCGCTGTCATCACACCAGCGAGATGCATGAGGGCGATCACCTGGTGGTGTTTGGGTTAGCATTTGGTGTATGGCGAAGTAGTATCACTAGATATAGATCTGTCAATTGAGCATTCGTATTGGCAATATATCTTCTGGATGAGTTTACCCCATTATGAGTGCGAACGATACAACAGGGCGTTAGTTTGGAACGCAGTCCAATCCAGCTTGTGTGTTCATACAAGTCCCGAGGTCAGGTATACAGGATCTTATTCTCGACAGTGGCATGGCATGGCATGAAGTCTCATCAAGGGTCCCTGGTGGAGCGCCAAACCGTCAGGCGGAGCCAGGGGGGACGCGCCGGTGCAGGGCAGACGCGAGACCTCCAAGCTTGTGAAATCGAGTCAACATCACAACCTCAAATCCTGCGCAACAATCAACAACAGCCACTCCGTAACAACTCTCTACGGCCTCCCCATCGCAATCTATATCACTCAAAGCCGCCTTAATTTGCAGCCCTTGCTATGGGCTCACGGCTGTTAAACGCTCCAATTGTCCTCGACAACGGCAGCGGGACCATTCGAGCTGGCTTTGCGGGACAAGACCTCCCAAAGTGCTACTTTCCATCATTTGTCGGACGGCCGAAGCATGCGCGAGTGCTAGCAGGAGCTTTGGAAGGGGATGTCTTCATCGGGCCACGCGCGCAAGAACTACGAGGCTTGTTAAAAATAAATTATCCATTGGAACACGGCATAGTTACGGATTGGGACGACATGGAACGGATATGGCAGTTTGTCTACTCAGAAGAGCTCAAGACTGTGAGCGAGGACGTATGTTGGAACCCCAGCAGGCAGACTGGTCTGTGTTGCAATTGCTGACTTGAGTGTGTCCGATCAGCATCCTGTTCTCCTCACCGAGCCTCCGCTAAACCCACGAAACAACCGCGACACTGCCGCCCAGATACTGTTCGAGACCTTCAACGTGCCCGCGCTATATACATCGATACAAGCTGTCCTTTCGCTCTACGCTTCGGGTCGAACAACCGGCATTGTGCTAGATTCCGGCGACGGCGTATCTCATGCGGTACCTGTCTACGAAGGCTTCGCGATGCCAAACAGCATTAGGCGTATAGACGTAGCTGGCAGAGACGTAACAGAACATCTACAGACACTTTTGAGAAAAGCTGGCTACATATTCCATACTTCGGCGGAAAAAGAGGTGGTAAGGATGATCAAGGAGAAGACAGGGTACATCGCACTAGATCCTGCGAAGGAGGAGAGAGAGTGGTCAGCGTCGTCAAGAACGGACAACAAGAGCGTAGATTACACTCTCCCTGACGGTCAGAAGCTCAAGGTATGCTGCAGCGGTTGTTGATGCCAGGTACAGAATTGCTAATGGCTCGCCCTCAGGTTGGAGTGGAGCGGTTCCGCGCGCCGGAGATCTTGTTCAATCCTGAGCTCATCGGCCTAGAATATCCCGGAGTGCATCAGATCGTTGTGGATTCAATCAATCGAACGGACATGGACCTGCGAAAGTCATTGTACGGAAGCATAGTCCTCTCCGGCGGCTCGACTCTGACCAAAGGATTTGGCGACAGACTGCTTCATGAGGTGCAACGTCTAGCGGTCAAGGATATGAGAATCAAGATCTTCGCTCCGCCAGAGAGGAAGTACACAACCTGGACTGGCGGAAGCATTCTGGCCGGGCTCAGCACGTTCAAGAAGGTGAGCCACCGGAAACACCTTCCAAAAAACATGTTCTCGCTCCTAACGCTTCGCAGATGTGGGTAGAGAAGGATGAGTGGCAGGAGAACCCAGATATCATCCACACCAAATTCGCATGAGCTTTGTCCTCCATCGGTTCCCCACGAAAGCCTTCTCCAAGCTTCAAGACTCTCTCTGTTTCACGTAGTCTTCGGGGTCGCCTTGGTCACAGATCTAGAGTCAACTACTCGCCGCCAACCCGCGTTCTACACTAGATTACTTGTACATGTCATGCTACGAGATCTACGGTCGAGCCCGTCAGCCACGAGGCACGAAACGCTAGATCCCGCGGACCCAGCTTTCTCCCCCGCGTACTAGTATTTCAGACCGCCTGACATGTCTCGGTTACACCTCCGACTTAGCCGCTTGTGGAACCTTGGAAGAGTTAGATTTCGTCTCTATGGTTTCCTGTCTACGTTTGTGAGCGAAGCATTGCATTACCGGCGTTCATCTCGTGGTGTGCATCGAGTGGGATACCCAGAACTGTGGCGTTTGTTGAGATGTTCTTTTGTTCACACCGCTGGACAGGTACACTTAGGTACACCTGTACGAGTACGCAGGAGAAAGGTCGCGGAGGATAGCCTCTTAGTCACTAGGTGCAGATCTGAACGGAAAGATCAAGACTAAAGTGTTGGTACCCGTTGCATTTTGGCGGGGAAGCCGCCATTTTTCGGACCACACAAGGTTTCCCCACATCAGCTTTTCCCGATTGTTTCTGGCGCCGAGAAGCCGTTTTCCAATCTTGAATCCGACGCGCTCAGCCGCACTCGTCGGCTGAAATAAGTGCTGATGTTTGAGAAGCATGCTATTGCGGCGATGGTGGGTCCGACGGCCCTCCGTAGGACAGATCTATTGCGAGTACACTACGCAGACTTTACACTGCAATGTTGAAGCTGGCCCAGTGCCGAGTGGATCGCTGCAATGCCACGACACGCCGTGCTGCTCTCCATGACGACTGGTCACGTTCTTCGTGCGAGCCTGTGCTCCGCGGGGCCACGGGCGCTCTCCTGGTGCTGCGTCAGCCGGTCACGGCGGAGAGAGAGAGCCGGCGTCGTGTGGTGTCGACTCGCCCTGATCTCACGATGCTGCATTTGTGATTACCCCCAGGAAACTGCTCTTGGCGCACTCGTGCCACACTCCCGTCCACGCGATTACCCCCAGGAAACTAGAAGCAGCGAATGGGAAACGGGGCAGCGCTGGCACTCGAACCAGGGAGCCAGAGCTTCCCCCCCGCATGGCCGCCCACGCGCTGGTCGAATCACGTAAGAAGATGCGTGGAGAGCGCTCGACGCGGCGGCGAATTCAGGTACCGCTAGCCGCAGTTGGCCGGCTTGGGGCGTCGGATGCGTGGTCCAGCGCCGGGAGAGAAGGGCGCGGCGCAGGAGCGGTGGCAGAAGGCTCTTCGAAATTCCCCAGCTGACGCCTCGATTGCCGTTAACTGCAAGGCGGATCGCTTACTCAACCCCTCGTGGGCGGGCCAGCCAAGGCTCGCGACGGCGGTGCGTGACCACGTCCAATTTGCGTTTTTCTGGAGCCCATTGCCGTTAACTGCAAAGTACGACCTGACGCAACCCATCGTGACATGATGGTGCCCCCCGCCGTGAAGAGTTTTCAAGGCGGAGGCGCCTGCCGGGCTATAAGAAGTCATTTCCGCCTGCTATATTCTTTCGATTCCGCAGATAAACAACCTGAAGCTTGAGCCTCACACCACTTTCTTCACGAGATCTTCATTTCCAGGACTCAGATATAGCGTCCACCTATACCACGCCTCACTTCAGTACCAACATCACCTCACTTCAGTAATAAACAACACCTCAACAAACAACTTCATCGCCTCCACCATCACCATGCCGTCCTTCGAGTCCTACCGCCTCACCGAGCCCCACCCCTCCGTCCCGAGCAGCAACTACATCTACTCCGGCCGCGGCGGCGCCGGCAACATCCACCGCGTCGACCGCAAATCCGTGACCGACGGCGCCAACGCTTCCGGCCCACCCTCGCTCATCAAGCTGAGCCGGCCGCCGAACAACTCCTACTTCCTGTCCGGGCGCGGCGGCGCGGGCAACGTGCACCGCGAGAACGAGCGGGCCATGTTCAGCTTCGACGAGGAGCTCGCGGCCCAGCAGCGCATCCAGGAACGCTCGGCGCCCGTCTATCACATCGGGCGCGGCGGCGCGGGCAACGCGGTCGACGAGATGAAGCCGCGGAGCGAGAGGACGAACTCGGGCGCGTCGAACATTAGCAGCGGGAGCGATGCGAGCGACAAGGTGCGACGGAGTATTGGCGGGACGTGGGAGAAGATTCATCGCTCGATGTCGAGGTCTTCTTAGACGGTCGTCAACCTGATGGCCTGCACTTCCTCCGACACTATTTCCTTTTGTTTGATCACGGCATTCGGTATTCGGCATTCGGCATTCTCGACTACCTCATTCAACGGAGCGAGCTGGTTCTGACTCTCGCGGCATCACAAAATCGGCGTCGGGACTTTCACTTTGTTCATCATCAACCGGCACGGGTTCTGGAGCGATGGGCTTTCTGGCATCGGGGGAAAAGTGACTGCGACGAAGCATCTGGGCGTTTCTGCACTGCTTCCTGCTTTCCTGCTGTTATCCACCACAACCGGCGGGGAGTTTTGGCACTCTTCGTGAGAGGGCGGCCCATGATGGGTCCTTTTTGTTTCTTCACAACCAGCGGCGGATATACCCATACCCCGGTGAGGGCACCAGATAGTACTCTGGTATTTAGCTTTTGTGGTCTTGCGACGATTGTCGCCGAATGAAATCGTATTTGTCAATATCCATTTTGTCTTGTTGCAATCTTTGAGATGTCAATGCTCGGTGCTGGCTAGGTTGTTCGTGGTTCCAAGAATTAATTGATCGCCGAAGCTAAATGTTCGCCTGGCAGTCCGTCTCTGGGTGCTCCCGCTGTCGCTCCATGTCCATCTCGATAGCGTGGCAAAATCAAAAGTCGTGCTCATGACGCCGGGATCGCTGCCAGTGCTGTGACCGGACCGGAAGCTCTTCTGTCAGAGCTGCTGTATGTTCTGTGCCAGACTTGCCATGGACGAGATACCTGATCTGAGTTGGCTGAGCTAAATTCGAATGGTGTTAAAATCGCCAGTTCGTAGTGGTGAACAGGCGAACGTACACAGTACCTGCAGCATCCTCTAGAATGGAGGATCTACCGAGCCCCTGCGGCCACTGATCTTATGAAGCATCAAGCTTTACACTGGCATCGACCAGAGGCGATGTGCTGATGCCTTTCTAGCTCAGACGCGGCTCCATGTGGACCGGTTAGTACATGACAATCTGTACACGGCTGCTACGGATGAGGTGCCGTCCAGCGAGCGAGGATGGTCCTTTGAAGAGTCCAGGCGGAAATCAGCCAATGTTGTTGGTTTTTGGTGCTGGATGAGCTCTCTTCGTCTTTGTACTCCGCTCGTTGGCGCTTATGAACGGCTCCTTCTTGGGGCTTTTACCAGCAACGAAATGCCTCCAAGGTCGACACTGGCAGGTGCCCAAAATCTCAGATGCCAAACCCAGTAACTGGACCTTTCAAATCCCACCCCGCAAACGGCTCAGGCTCAATCAGAAGCGTCGGGGCCGGGTGAAACGGGAGCTTGCCGGCCTGTGTGAAGATTTGGCCTTACAGACCTGCAACATCTGCTTTTGTCCGCCCTTGGTCCTTGGGGCTTATCCAGGAGCCATCGACATCCAGTATTCCAGCCGAGGTGTAGTCCCCAACCATACTCGACCCAGCGTCGCTTCTCACCCACCCAAACCGGAAATACTCGGTCTCCTCGGGATGCTTTCGAGTCCAGGTGAAAGTATGTTCCGCGGTTAGGTTGCCATATTCACGAAAACGCTCAACATCGTTGACAAGCACGCTAATACCGCTAAAGCCGTCTGGAATGCCAGGCCAGCGGAACGTGATGTTTTCCGCGTGGACAACAGGAGCAATGACTGGAGGGAGCAGTCCGCCTAATGAACCTTCTGCACGAAGCTGACCAGAGGTTTGCAGGATGCTGTCGTAGCCCCAGCGCGCGATGCCGTTGATGAAGAGCCCGATAAGCAGGCCCTGGAAAACTAGGCTCGGCCGCGTCTGTGTTGCCGTTCCTGGGAGTAGGAGCAATGCTAGAATATAGTGATGAATCCGCAGCTTCATACAAGGAACCGCCGCCAGGAGTAGGAGGCCGCCGCCTAGCAAGGCGTATAGTGCGAGATAAAGAGAGAGTCTGCCTTCGTACTTCAGTGCCCGCGCCTGGTGGAGCGCGGCAAAGATTATCACGAGTACAATGATGATCAGTGCGGGGATAGCTCCAGGTTGCTGGCGGAGGTCGTGCGGCGTCAGTCTCTGGATAGGGAGATTGGCGAAGGTGTAGTTGCTCAGCGCGCCGATCCAGCAAGGCCCTAACCAGAGAACGGTTTTTTCCAATTGAGCAGTCAGTCCAAGTAGGGTGCGGCGGACGCATGTTGTATACAGGACGAAGCAAACAAACGCGGTCGGAAGAAAGCGGCCGAACGCTGAGGCTACAACTGAGGAGAAGTCCGGGTAGCTTAGATCGAAATCTGGAGGGTCGGACACGAGTGCCACGTGGAAGAAGATTGCCACAAGAATCGAGCTGAGATAGGTCGCAGGCGAGAAGATAAAAATTGACAAGAGAGACGTGAAGGATACGGATACAGCGAGTAGTTGCCATCGCAAGTCTTGGCATTTCGGCTTCGCACCCTTGGAGTCTAGAAAGGAGAACGAGCGTGGGAAGCTCGAGTTAAAGCCGATGCTTGTGATGCCGTTCTTCTCAGTACTAGGGAAGTGACTCCGCTCCCCGACCAGCGATACAACGCCGCATCCCCCATCCTCATTACTGATGATTCCTGCATGTATCGCCGCGCCGCAGATGAAGGAATCGCCTCGATAGAAGGCGCTCGTTGCTGCGCTGTCATCCGCCGAGCCACCTATAACCAGGTTGCGGTAGTTTACAACCTCGGCACCAACGGTGTGAGGATTCCAAACTTTGGATTCTTTGCAGTTTGAAGGGCAGCGGAACGCGAAGGTATGGTTGTCGAAAGGAAGGCATTGGACGCCATTGAGCCCACAGGTATTTCTTACAGTATTGCCGTTAGACCTGGGTATCACAATGAGTGCCGAACAGGTGTTGACTGCTACTTGTACATACCATAGCTGTGAGACGCAGGAAAGTTGCGCTGGCGAGCCGTATCCAGGGATCCTTCCGGACACGACCGATATGCGCAGCAGTAGTGTAAATACTAGCAGCCAGCAGAGATGGAAGGCGACCAGCAAGCATAGTCGATGCCGGTACTTCGGGAAGTACGCATCGAGTAGCGCTCTAGGCGCAATCTGCGCTCGCGGGAGCCAGGGCTCTATCGTATTGCATCGAGGTTTCGGCGGACCTTTTATCCACCCTTCGGCGATCCCCAAGACGTGCGCTACGCTCCAAGTATCCTGTGAGGATGAGGTCGATGGTCTCTCGAATACTGTCTCTTCATCGTCAAAGCCCCTTGATTCGACTAATTCGTATTCAGGTCCAGTGGGGAGCCGCCGTTCGGTGAAGGGTAGAAGAGGCATGAGAAAACGCCAGATTCTAGACGCATAGAAGTCTCCTCTTCCATGGCTGGGGAAATTATTGCTCTTAATCGTTGGGGCATCATGACGGTTGGTACTCAGTGATCTAAGGAGACGCAAGGTACCGACTGCAATCCGTTTGCGTCGAACCTAATCAGAGCAACTGATGTCGCGTTTGACCGGCATTCTACCGAGACAAAACATCGCAAACTCCAATCACACTACAAGGGTCGCCTAAGAGGGCTGGCTGTGCACCCTGCTCCCGTAACTTTGGTGATAGTCTGGGTGGAGAGCGAATAACTGACTTGTTTTGACTGAAACGGATTCATCGCAGTGGTCTGAGTGGTTGAACCAGGGCGCGCGGCGTGCCCTTGCTTAGATGATGCTTGTTAGGATGGCCCCTGTAAGCGCCCGTGCCGCGCCGAGCCGCCCAGCCGATCAGGGGTGTGTGCTCATCCTTGTCACCCAGCTCCAGATTGCCGTCTGATTCCTTCAGTCCTGTTCTCGGCAACATGAGACTACGACTCTGGATTCTTTGAGTGAACGAAGTACTCGTAGTTGCACCCCTCTTGGTATTCTTGTTCTTTTTAGCCGCATACGTTGACATCATGTTCAAGACTTTGTTGTTGCGGTTGCAAAGTCACGGACAACTCTGGCCACGAGCTCTTTGCTTGCGATAACTGCTTCAGCGCGAACGACGCCACACCACAAGGCCGGCTAAAGGTAGAGTTCTGTTCCGCTTCATGCAGGCACGGCAAAGAGAGATGGTCGGCCGCCTGGACTCCGGCACGTGGGACGATGAGTCCGAGGTCTCTTTCACAGCTACAGTATTGGACGTGTCTCGTCTTATCAAGCCGCCTGCAACCTCATGTTGGCATTGATCAGTTCTTAAGCATGGACTGAAGCCAGTTCGTCATGTCTCCGTCGTGTCTTGGTGTCGAACCGCGTTCCGCCTTGGGTTATCATCAGTGTTAGACATGCATCAGGCTGGTACGTACTTGGCTATGAAAAGGCACTGCCGTGTATGGTAGTCTAGCTCTTTACCCGTAGTACCATACCTAATGTTCATTCCTAGCTGTGGTCGAACATCGATTCTACAGTCCTCATCATAGCACACTCCGTAAATTGTAGAGTTTTATTTTTTGATAACAGCCCCGTTGGCGAAGCGAAAGTGTCCGATTCCGACTGGCCTATGACAGTACCTTCATCTTCGGAGGCCTGAGGACATCTACCTACGGTCTCAGCATGCTCTATCACTCTTTGCCCGCTCTTTTGCGCGCGGTCGGCCTCGACGTTATCAGCAGTCTTTTCTTCAACAGCAAGGAGCCAAAGAAGCCCGTCATCGTTCAGTCTGTCTGGATAGCTTCATCCCGCTGCGCTGTTCATCTTCTACCGGCTCTAGTCTCCATAGTAATCATAGCTCTGAATCTTCAAACGTATTTCATCGGATTCCAGTTGGCCGGCATACCCGATACGGACCGCATTAGCATGGCCGCCCTGCAAGTTACAGCCAAGTTACAAGAGTTGCTTATAGTTGCAAGCGTGGGCGCGATTATCCACCACCAGCTACGTTCGTGTCTGCATGACAGCCAAGGTCTTCCATTCGGGCTGCTTGGATCCGGCTTATCCTTCACTCAGGTCAGCTTTTTCTGGTCGCAGGCCTTCGTAGGGTCTCTTACGCAGAATGTCAGCTTGCCACTCCTATGTCTACTAATTGTAGGTGGAGTCATAGCGAGTACAGCCGGTCCAGCCACCGCCGTTTTACTTATACCACGCCAAATCTCCTATCCAGCTGGCCAGACATCCTACTACGTCAATGGCATGTCCGAAGACCTTTGGCCGCAGCATCTGGGTCTTGTGCATTATCTTCCCAACTACACGAACCTGTTTGGCGAGAGCATTGACTGTGCGTCAAACCGTGGGTTCATCAGTGCTGTTTGCCCCAGCGGCGGGTATGCCTCCCTGATGGGCCACTTTTCTGCTAATCCAATTCAGCACCTGCCCAATCCCGGGTTCTCATTCTCTCGAATAGATCGCCCGCGGGAGTTCTATAGTCTATTCCCCTCGGGGAATGGCATTCTTGTCAAGAGTCGTCAAGGTCACACGGCACCGCAGACACTTAGTGGAAACATTCGGACACCCTTGGATATATCGGAAACGTTTACCTACGCGACACATGGAGCGACTGCCAACTTGCAGAGGAGGATCAATCTTGACTGGCTCAAAGCGGTAAACGAGGTCGCGACGTTCTACCACGAAAGCATACAGGCGCACAGGTTCCAATTCTATACGACGCAACGAACGACTGTCAGCTCATCTGTTCCTGTGGTACGTGTGGTATGCGGCCAAGCGCGGAACCTCAGTGCAGGATCGGACACAGTCTCATTTCCTGACTTGCCTGCATATGACACGGCGACGTCCTGGGAGGGGGCACGGTCCTCTCATGACCTGTCAGTCGTTGGAATTGATAGCAGGCCTCCATCCGCTCAAACAAGAGTCACTTGGACAATGCCCGGCTTGAATCGCACATCGCCACAGAACGCAATCACAGCAAGGCTTGTCGTGGAAGCGCCATGGCACGTGAATCAGTCAAGACTCGTGGTCGGTTGCTCACTAGACGCTAGATGGGCACCTGCAGTCATATGGGCCAACGATCCTGGCTCTTTCCAAGCCACTCTTCTGCACGAGCGGAAAGCTCCCAGCGGTGTCAACAGGACAGGTTACTTACCAAGCCCCGATTCGCCCTGGAAGCGCATAAGTGTAGATTCCGGTGTTCTGGATGCAATTAACTTTAAGCTACCCGAAGCCGCACCCGGTTACACAGGTGAGGGTGCAACCGCATTGGAAGCCCTCATTACTGCTGCTGGTGTGGTGGCGGACACTCGTTCACTGTCTGGTCAACACAATGACGCGTATGCGTTGTACTACTTGGAGCACGTCATCTCTTCTGCATTCGCCGACGCCCTTTCTCGGGCAGGGAGCTTTCGAAGCTGGGATACCTCAGGACGTATCAGTGCATGGCCTCACCTCTTTTATACACCATCCCCCCGCCATGAACATACCGACATTCGAAACTTTAGTCGAGCAGTCCAGCCACCCGATTACTCAACCAATTCAGAGAGATATACCAGGCTTTTAATGCAGCAGACTATTACCGGCTTCGGATTCCACGCTCAGACACTCTCAGACTATCTCTCAATCGCAGTTCTTCTGGCACATATCCTTCTCGCATTCTCGCACACCATCTATGTTGTCTTTGTTACTCAGCGTACCTCCGGATGTTGGGATACTATCTCCGAACTCCTTGCTCTGGCTCAGCAGTCAGCCCCTGCACATATAGGGCTACACAATACATGTGCAGGTATCAGCAGTCTGCTGACGTTCAGACAGAGGATCTGGGTTAGAGCGAGTGTTGATGACAGATCGCATCTCGAGTTGAAGTTTGAAAACGACGGCAGGCCTGAAGACTCGCTTGGTAAGGAATATCTGGAGGGCAGCTTTGGCTGACGTTTTTACGGTCTGTCTTCACCATCAAGCCGCTTTCAAAGCCTCGCTTTGAGCCATTCCGTATTTCAGATTTGAATCATGTCAGGCCTGCCGACAAACGCGATCCGTGCCGAGCAGGAATTCGGACGGCGGTAGTGCGGCAGTCCATGGATATCATGCTGGGATTACTGTAGACTCAACGCTGTAGTATAATTTCCAGAGGATCTCATAATTCACGACTCGGGCCAATTGTCTTTGATCATAAATTTGACTCTACTAGGTACTCTTTTCGCTGGACGATCTCATTGGCAATCCTGAGGGTGGTTTCGCACAGCTTCACACTCTCTTCCCTCGGACTACAGGCAAATTGTACGAAGCTCTCTGTGAACTCTGCTTCATTTTTCCCAGTATTCTCACGTATGGCCAGCAACTCTGCTGTCGTGGCTGAGGAGTCTTTACTAGGCTTCTACGTTCCTGGGCTATTCGAAGAGAGGATTCGTGTCGGTTGCTTCCTGCTTATAGAGCGCAACATCTTCGTACCATTATATGAATTAAGCAGTTCCGGAGCAGGTATCCAAGTTCTATCCTCATAGACTCGGACCTTCCGCTTGGCCGTGGTGGTTGATATGCGGGATGTCGAGGACGCTAGAGCACAGGCTAAGAGCTACGGGGTTGGCTCTATATAGAAGCTCGAATCCCGCGCCTAACATGCAATCTTAGTCGACTGCGTGAATTTTCAATCGTTGCAAGCTGACAGGTGTAAAGGTGCCGCAGGGCCCCTGAACAAATGTCTCTTGCTCTGGTTCACATCTTCAGTTCATGCATTGTCTACTCCTCTGTCATCCTTCAACACATACTCCGAAGACTAAAGATCTATACTAGGGTGCACCATTTAAGCTGCTTTCAGGGTCTCATCATACGCTCAAACGTTCAGTTCTTAGACGCTTTGGAGCTGGTTGAGACAATCCTGCAAGTGGCCTGACTGTTTGTTCAATCTCTCTATTTCCTTCTCGATGTTGTCCTTTCAATACATAGTGGTAGCCTAGTAGGTATTCGCTGGTGGAGGACCTGGTTCTCGAAATAGATTCGTTAAGATATGGCTTACACTATAGACCTTATACAATACTTACATTCCATCACTATTCCTTAACGAGCCACGTCAGCGCCGCTGCCGCATACCCATCGACCGCACACGTCATCGTCGGCTGTACGACAGGAGCGAAGAACGGGCTATGGTTGTTGGGAATATCATCATCCAGACGTCCCTCTTTCTCCGCCTTATCGTAGGCATCCGGGTCCGTACCACCATACACAAAGAAGCTGGCAGGACGCTTTACTGCTGACGCCAGGATACCAAAGTCCTCGCTCGCTGCCATGGGCGGAATATCAGACTGATAGCCATGAGGCCCAGCCTCAAAGACGGCAGAAAATGTGTTTTCCAGCTTTGCCGTGACATCCTCGTCGTTGACGCCGAAAGGATACCTGGTAATTTCCTTCAGCTCAGGCGGCTTTGGCGCGTTGCTGGCAGTACTCTCGGCTTCAATGATGCGTTTGAGGCTGCCCAAAACGCGCTCCCTCGTCTTGGCGTCCATAGTCCGCACATTAATTTTAAGCTCGGCTCGGTCGGGAATGATGTTTTCTGTGTCCCCGGCACGCAGCGATCCGACTGAGACTACTGCGTGACCTGCGGGGTTGATCTCGCGAGAGCGGATGGTCTGGAGGCGCATCACTGTGCTGGCTGCCATCACGACGGGATCAATCGTTTGGTGCGGTTGGGAGGCGTGCCCGCCCCGGCCGTACAAGGTACAGCTAGCACACAACCATCAAAACATTGCAGTAACTGTAGAGACGCATCTCACTTACTGGAAAGAGTCGGCTGCAGTAGACATGAGGCCACGGCGGGTGCCTATCGTGCCTGCTTTTTCGTCAGTGAAAGTTCATTTTGACGTGTGACCCGATACTCAACAGGATTTGACCAAAGGCGGAACAGAGCCGAAACAAACCAATGACCCCAACTTGAAGGCAAGAATTCAAAATGTCAGGTAAGAACCTGGATCTTGCCGAGCGTGGTTCACCTCTTCCGAGGTACACGGAACTGCTCGGGCTTGATTGACGCTTTATCAAGAGGTGCAGAATGCTCAGCAGGAGCCCCCGCAGCCACTCACCAGATCTATACGGCACGACATGCGCTCCCAGCACGACATCAGGCACAGGCACCCTGTCGTATAGCCCGTCATCGACCATCGCCTGCGCGCCCGCTCCCTTCTCTTCCGCAGGTTGAAAGCACAGAACCAGGGTCCCCTGCCATTCATCCTTGGCCTTTAACAGCAGCTCCGCCGCTGCAAGCAAGCTGGTGAAGTGCATGTCATGCCCACAAGCATGCATGACCGGCCGCTCCACGCCATCAGCGTCCTTCATGCGCTTTCTGCTCGCGTAGGGTAGACCTGTGTTTTCTTCGACGGGCAAGGCGTCGATGTCAGCACGGAGGAGCACAGTTGTACCTGTCCCATTCTCGAGGACGGCAGCAGTGCCGGTGCCGCCGATGTTGGGGTGGACTGAGTAGGATCCGAGTTTCTTGAGGTGCGCTTGGATGCCAGCTGCGGTATCCTTCTCTTGGAAGGAAAGCTCGGGATGGGAGTGGAAATGTTTGTACAGCGACTCGTAAGGCGATAGGTCAGGCCGATATGCCTTGATGATGTTGCTTATGGCGGGCATAGTAGTATCGATGCTGCAATCAACAGGGGCGATTGGAGGTCAAAGTGCAGGTGTAACTGAGAGAAACATAAGATGTTGCGTGAGCGATACCACAGTATCTGGCCAAAAGTTTTTCCGAATCAGCGTTTCCTCACTAGAACTTAATTTTTTTAGAGTAATAAGTATCTAGTTAGTAGTATAGTTTGATTTTAAAAACAATATTTGAGTCTAGTAGAAATCTAAGTTATCTTTGAGATAAAAAGTTATTAGATTATATTAAGTATTTAAATATAGATAGATTTAAATTTTAAGTACTTTTCTTTTACTAAAACTATAATTACTATATATTAAGTAGCTAGGTATTAAATCTAAACTATATTATATATAAGATTATTTATAAGCTAATAAGCTCGTATGTATCCTACTTAGATATAAAATTATAATATAATATATATAAATACTAAAATAAAGATCTACTAGCTTTTTCCCTTAAATTGAAATGTAATGAGATTAAATATAGTAATACCTAGATTTAATATACATCTACTAACAAGTAATTAAGATCTTACTCTTACTAAGTTTACTAGCTTACAGCTTAGTAATAATGCTGGAAGGGTTTCTTGGATCTTAAAAACAATAAATTTTAATAAGAAAACGCCGGTTCGGAAAGAAGTCCAGCTAGTTGTTTGTTGTAGCTTTGACGTCAGTATTTCGACTGCAATCCTAGCAGATAGCTACCTTAGTACAGATTCCGTCGCTATGAAGAATCGATGGTACTGCGTTCAGCCTCTGCCCCCAGCTCTAGAAAACGTCTCTAAGCATAGTATCTCGCTCTGTTACCCATATTCAGCTACTTACTGCAATGGTACCCATCCTGCCTATTCACAATAGAGGAAATGCCGGACACTTCCACCCCGGATCAAAAGGGTTCATGCCGAATCGTGTCCGGAACGAGCTGATTGCTACGATAGCGGAGTTCGTCGGTACCTTTATGTTCCTCTTCTTCGCCTTTGGAGCAGCACAAGTTGCAGATGCTGCAGCAATCGTTGAGAGCGGCCCCAGAACACAGACGAACAACTCGATATCGCAAGCACCAAACACGTCGGCTCTGCTGTACATCAGTCTTGCTTCTGGTTTCTCCTTAGTCGCCAACGTCTGGGTGTTTTACAGGATATCAGGTGGCCTCTTTAATCCAGCCGTGAGTGGCTGAAATTGCTTCCGTTTTAGCCGTGGCTTACACCTGTATTACAGGTGACATTGGGCCTCTACCTTGTCGGCGCTCTTAAACCGGTACGGGCAACTTTGTGCTTTATTGCCCAGATCCTCGCTGGCATTGCAGCCGCAGCGGTCATATCGGGAATCCTTCCTGGGCCTCTCAATGTCACCACGACTCTGAATAACGGCATGTCAATTACACGCGGTGTCTTTTTAGAGATGTTCCTTACCGCCGAACTAGTCTTCACTGTCTTCATGCTGGCAGTGGAGAAGCACAAAGCCACGTACCTTGCCCCAGTTGGCATCGGTCTCGTACTGTTCATTGCCGAAATGACAGGTGGGCTACTCTAACTTCATCTGCCCAGTTGAATGCCAGCTAACAGAACCACAGGTGTCTACTTCACCGGCGGATCGTTAAATCCCGCTCGATCCTTCGGCCCTGCTGTCGTAACTGGCCGGTTCGAAGGCTATCATTGGATATACTGGGTCGGCCCCTTCCTCGGTACCCTCAGCGCGTACGCCTTCTACGAGTTGATGAAGTTCTCCGAATATAAAACGGTCAATCCAGGGCAGGACCTCAACGATCAAGAGGACAAGTTCTTCCAGCCGCCGGAAGACCCATCGACAGCGGAGCAGGTAGAAACACCGAACGTGCCGGCTCAAATGGCAGACCAGATTGCGGAGCGGGTAGCGCTGGCAATCGATCGACGTTCACTCGATATCGCCCTCGGCTAGGGACACCACGCGCGACGGGGGCGAGGGCGATGAGGGCGACATCGATGAACTAGCTAGCGTTGGTTAGCTAGACCTGCAAGACACCCAGGCTTGCCGAAAGAACATGTCATCGAGCGGCGTCGAGCTATCATGATTCTCGCCTGGTAGTGTGGCAAGGATTCAAAAGAGTAGCATCCGACGAAATCCGTATTTGGATACGACCAAAATTTGACACCTTCTAGGCTCCAGCATGAACTCCTGGCGAGGATACCCCCGCGTACCTGCTGAGGGGACGCGTTAGCAAGCAGTCTCGAGCCTCGCTGGCTGCGAGGCAGGATTCATGCGAGGGGGTTCCGGAGAAGACTCGGCTTGCAACTAGGCATGAAAGCGAAGATAACGTATGTTGTGCACGCCCAGACTAGGTTTATCAAGTCAGACAGATACGGATTAGAAGGGGTGTTTCTGTTGGCCACCCCTTTGGCTGACGCAAGGCGATCGGAGAAGACACATAATGGGCGGCTTACAATCGCCAATACGGGATGCTTTATGCAAACTGGTCAGGTTCGTCATGGAGGCGAAGGCAAATGCAGCCTGATTGAGTGAATTGTCTTGGAGTCAGATTAATCAAACAAGCCTAAATGTCTTCAACTTATCTAACACATCCACAAGACACCCTCCATGCATAATGCCATGAACATAAGCCTGCCCAATCCACTCAAAATACTCTCCCCGCTGCCGCAATATCACCGGCATCTTGAACCCGAAAATCACACAAACAAGATCATCATGCCGCATGTCCAGCGGTCCGGAGCCCAGATGCCCCTTTTGCGTGATGAACAACCGCCGATTAAGGCTGTGCTTGACCACACTGCGATAGAACTCTATAGTTGTGCCAGTGGGGGTAATAGTTCGCTGCTGCTCCAGGGAGCTATCGTTGAGCTCAGCGGGAAGAGGCCGAGTCCCATCGACGACATACAGTGTGGAGCTCGTCATTTCGTCGTACAAGGCGTCGTAGGCATTCGGGGCGGGATATTTTGATTCGGGCGTAGAATTCCAGACGAGTGTCTGCCAGAGAGGCTCTTTGAGCCACGCGTTCAGTTCTAGGGGTTGTCCGGTAGCGTCGGTTGATTGCTGTGGGGCGTATTGCGCTAGAATGGCATTCTCGTAGCTTTGCAGGAGAGTGAAAAGCTTTCCATCTCGATCTCTGGCTGAGCCCTGCCAAGGTTCGCTCAAGTAGCCGGGATGGTCGTATAGAATACCATTCAGAACCAGTTGATCTCCAGGGGCAGAAGGCTGAGGAATGATTTTCGACCCTTGCAAAGCTCCATGGACATGCAAGGCCCCGTCTGCTCCAAAGTTACCCTGTGGTAACGTTGAATTGAACTCGTCGTCCTCGTATTCGCAGGAGTAGTCGGGCACTCAAGATGGAAGATTGTGGTTCTTCGGAAAGCGGTTAAAACTCAAGATCGTAAGCTCTCTCGCGGCATCGATGAAGAGCTTCGTAAACATTGTAAATACTTCTTCTGGACTCTTAGCGTAATCAGGAACCATTGGAATAGAAGAAGCAAGCCCTAGCAAATCATAGATCCTATCGACCGGCATCGTAGCCTGCTTCGTCTTGGTATGATAAAGCAGATTGGCCATGAACCGGAACCCAGTCTCACCTTGATCGAGCCTAGTCCCAATTGCCGTAAGATGGCCAATGCAATCTTTGGCAAAGTCAAGCTCTCTCATCCCCTGAAGAAGTGGATGGCCTTGCCATCTGCACATAGCCAGACTTGCCCAGATAAAAGGGTCCCAGAATATCCACTTGGAACCGCAACCGATGATAGCTCTCTTTCCGGCAGCAGCAAGCTCTTGCACGACCCACGTGCGACGCCACCAGGGCCGCTCCATCAGTTTCTGGAAAGCTTCCCATTCTCCGCCACCGGCTGTACCAGAATTCGGTCCCAATTGAGTCATTGCCACAAGATACCATCTTTCCTCGTGGGGAAAGCGATTCATTAAAGCTTGTTCCTCCGTGGAGAAAATGACGTTGGGGAGTTGCTTCTTGACATCGGCGAGTTGCGAGGCGGCTAGCTTGAGCACAAGATCTAATGCCGCATCGCTGATGTCACGAGCTTCCCCCAGCCATACCAGCACTCTAGCGGCGGATTTGTAAACGTCGAACATGAATCTGACCTGGGTGTTGCGTTCCAGTATGTCGTTTTGGTTGATGCAGATGGCATCAATCCATATTGCTCGAACGGTTGAAGTATCGGGGCCTTTGCTGATCACACCGGGATTTCTTAGGTGACGGAGCGTGGTGTCGAGATTTCTTGTTATTTGCAAGGTGTGGTTTCCGATTTGGAGTGGAACGCTATCGGACGCATCGCCCCTGGACAGAATGAGTCTCCAAAAGGAGAAGAACTCGACATTGAATGCCGATGCGACGTAGACGCTCTACTAACCAAACATATGATAGAGCCTCATACTTGGGAGCCTTATCCAGCGATGCTTGGACAAGACTGCAGCGAATTGGTGCGTCATGGCCGACTTCAGCATAAGGAACTATTAAAAGTCGAATCTCTCTCCGGTCTGCGTTCAATGGGTGATATAAAGCCTGTCCGCCGGCTACCTGAGGAGGTGCATCGTAGGGCTGCGATTTACTTGGGTCACAGCCCATTATGGCGAATTTGAAAAGAAAGAGATTAGTTTAGAGAAAATCGCGCTTTGAAAGTCGCACAAGAGAAGATTTTGTAAAGCATATGTGAGGCAGCTCGGCTGCGGCTGAGGTCTTTCCCCGCCCCAAAGCTCGTCATTGCAGATGCTGATTGCAGCGCTTCTAATAAGCAAGTCACTTGCTTAATACCTTCAATGAAGCCTCTCCAGACGTCAAGCAAGCAAGCAGAGTGATGTTTATATAATCAATCAAACAAGCAGAGGTATAGATTGTCAAGTACTTGATAAATCTTGAAGTTTTGCTTAGTAGTATATATGTATAGCCTCCCATTGGTCGATCTTGCTTAGTAAGCCACGCTAAAGTGCTGTTCTCTCCTCCACCCGTGTAGAGAATAAGGGGCTAGAGAGAATATACTAAGGTAGATACAAGCATGCCACGGTTTAGCGCCTCTACTCTCTCTCTTATTAATTATAAAAGACTATACGCGAACTTTACGCGCGAATACTATCTTTCTATATTATTAGTTCTATACAAAACACTATTAATAAGCTAAGATTAGTACTATTATATCTTTACATACTCTACTTAAGTTTAGAATATTTATAATATAATATTTAGAGGGTCGTAATATAAGAATAACTATATAATAGTGTCACGGTTTAAGCTATATATAGTAGCATGTGGGGTTCGATCTATCGATCGAACATTGTGCCTTTTGGCCCGATGGCGCAAGCGTGAAACTCATGCACACGTGAACCGTCACAAATAGCTTCTTTCTCTATACTAGTAAGGGGATAATCCCTATACGGGGTGCAACTTTTGAACTGTCTAGGGGGGGTGGGGGCGCCGAACCGTGGCACGCCTGTACCGTGTCTATAACATTCTGCCGGTCGATGACGTTACTCTCTTTAATCTGCTATTACCTGGGCAGTCGAATTCGCTGTCCTGTATGTTTCAGCTGCTCTACTCATCCGCAAAAGGCCAGTGGGAGCCATGATAATGTAGTGTTGCAAATCGTTCGGTTTTCAGTCGGTGAATTGTAACTTGATGGATGCCGGCACAGGATAGCTTAGCCGGTGGTTCAGCCGCTGTAACTTACAGTACTCAGCAGTCATGGATCCACGCCGGAGCGTGGACACATCAGAATTCTTTCTCCCTTCTTCCCAGCAACGGAAATTTCTCACAACGCGAGACAAAAAAAAGTTAGGCTATGGTATGCTTTGTGAGCCTAAGTGTAATAGCCTGTTCGAATATCATCCGCGCTTTGCATCTGGCACGGTCAGCGCATAGACAAGATCGCAGAGCCAAGAGAAAAAGCAAAAAACATACAGCAGTGGGGATTCGCTAGTGGTCACCCACCTAACTACTAATCCACCGATTCAAAGCTTATGTAATGGCACTGAATTGGTGCTTGCACGTGACTGCTGCCTAGAATGAAGTGTTGCACGTGGAAGCGCGTCGGATTAATAGCTCTTCCGAACGCCAATATCCATCCACTTCCTCTACAACCTTCAGCCTTACCATAAGGCTGTCTATCATTGCCGCTGACTGGACCGCTGACTGGACCGCTGGTTGGACCGCTGAACTGGACCATTGACTGGACCACTGACTGGACCACTGAATGGACCGCTGAGAGGCGGGTCATGATGCTGGGTCACGATGCTGGGTCACGATGCTGGGTCATGATGCTGGGTCATGATGCTGGGGCCGTAATCGACTGTTGTACCGCTTACTTTCTTACGGGATGCCCAGTATTCTTTGATCTATGGCCGTATGTGCTAGTTAAGAGTGAAGTTAACAATAAACGATGGTACAAGGTAAATTTCTTGCCCCTGTCGAACAACAGCGCCCTGAAGGCGGTGTGGAATCAAGCAGCTGACGCAGTGCCAAGCATCAGTCTTCCACACGCTACGGAGTAAAGCAACGAGGAATACAGAGAGTCGTTTGTGACCAGAATCGTAAGGCCTTCTATTACTATATACTCATACCAAAACTCAATCAAGCCATCCTCCAAAGCCAGTACGCCGAGCGGGCGAACCCCAAACATGCAAAAACGGGAACCATGCAATCCCGGGACACTCACCACAATCCCCCCACAGATGCACTGCCAAACGGGCAGGCAGACAGGCAAGGTGATGTAAAGCAGAACGCCAGACATGCATAGGCTAACTATCCAGGCTCTACACCACAATCCCCTGTGCCCACTGTCTCACACCTCCCCATCCCCATTATCTAACAATAAGAAAAACAATGCGCCTCACACGATTGCAACGCACCGCCTACCCCTCGTACCCCGCCCCCCTCTGCCACGGACTCGCCGAATTCTGCTGCCTGTATCCCCCGCCCGCACTCCGCTCGCTCCTCATCGTGCCCGTCCTCTCCGCGCCCCTATACACCGGCGCGGGGGAACTCGTGTCACTCCTCTGCCCAAAATACGGACTCGGGCTGTTCTGTCTCGCGTCCGCAGGGGCATACCCGCCACTACTCGACCCAAACGCCGTCGTGCTCTGACTCGCCGGCGTCGCGACGCCGGCATCCATGGCCTTCTGATCCCTGCGCTCAAGCGTCCCGCTGGAGAGGCTATCTTCCTCGTCCGCGTCCTCGATGCGGGATTTACCGTAGAAGCCTGCTGCGCCGTTCTTGTTGCCCTCGCCGCGGGCCGTGGCGCCCAGCGCGTCGAGCTCGGTGGTCAGCTGCGTCTGGGACTTGATGAAGGAGCCGCGGTCGTCGCGCATGGGCTGGTAGCGCGTGTCTGGGTTCTTGGAGAAGAGGGCGTAGCCCGAGGAGAAGAGGACCATGAGGAGGAGGATGAGCGCGAAGGCGGCGTTGAAGATGAAGAAGATTACGCCCATTACGCCGGTGACGAGGCCCTGATAAATTGTAATTAGCATTGATCGTAGACGTGGGTTTGGTGAAAGGGGACGGGGGGAGATGGAGGAAAGGGGCTTACAGGTTGGTCAAAGATATCCGTGAAGACAAGCAGGAAGATAGACGACACAAAATTGACGGCACAGATGGAGATGTTGAACGCGTTCGTCTTCTTGTCCATGTACGGCCGCATGATGCTGACGGCGATCAGAAGACCAGCTTCGATGAGCACGAGCGCGATGGCCTGCACGACGGCGGACTCCTGGCCCAACCCGATGAACATGCCCTTGAGCAGTACATGAAACAGGACCGGTACGATAAAGTAGTAGGCTGTGGCTTTGAACTGGACGTAAAGGAAGCCCCACTTATTGAGCGAGACGGGGTCCGAGTAGAGGATGTAGGCGGGATTCTTGTGCATGGCGATGGAGCGCTGCGCGATGCGGATGACCTTTGAGGAGGCCCAGCCGAGGATGAGTGTCATGGTAACGATAGTGAGGATTGCAAGGGCGACTTCGGCGGCGGAGTCGCGCTGCGTCAACTCCCAGAAGCAAAGGACGACCATCTGGGGGAAGCCGATGAGGACCTGCGAGTTCGGTTAGCAAGCTGTGTGAGTGCAGATTATTGTAGGCCAATCTCACGATGCGGAACATGATGCCCTTCAGGACTGTCTTCCATCCATTGCGGAAGTCCTGGAACTTGTCGCCCTTCATCTTGCCACCCTTGGCAAGGCCTTCGACGGTGAGCTTGAACAGAACAACCCCGATAATCACGAACAGGACGAAGACTACAAAGAGGGAGTAGCCAGTCAAGAAGATGTTTGTGATCTCAATGTGCGCTCGGAAGCCAACTCGTTCAATGCCGCGAACCGTGATCACTCGGTTTGTCTCGGCTTGACTGGAGTCGGCGTTGGTACGGCTAGACAGGCGGCCGAGGGCGCGTGACACGAGCTTGTGCATTACCTCGAGAGACCGCTTCTGCACCTGGACTGAGGTCGTGGCCAGTGTGGACAGAATCGTAGAGGGCGTGCCGCCCGTTGAGCGCTGATACCACGTAGCCATCCTCTGCAGGAAACCGATACGAATTATTCCCATACTCCATTGAAAGTTCTGGGTCCATGAAGAGACAATTGGGGGAAGCGGGACCGCCGACATGCCAATGATGGCCTGTGCCTGGAAGTATCCAAAAAGCGAGAGCGCGTTTGCGGCGACATGGGCGGCGGTGTTGGAGTGTCCGAGACCGTTGGTGATGGCAGACGCAACCAAGCCGGTACCAGCTATGATGGCGGTGACCCAGCCAACACCTTTCTGGTACACGGTCTTTCCATTGGACAGAGCGGCTTCAACGCACGCTAGCGACTCGCCAGTTTCAGCGTCGTGAATGTGGACTTGGACGATACCATCAAGATCGGGGATGGTATATGCAATGCCTGGCACATCCCGTTAGATATCTGGCTTTGCAGCGCGCAGGGATAGCGGAACTATGAGATTGCGTATGGCGGCTTACCAGGGATATGGCGGACTACCTCATCGCTCAGCGGCACATTAGACTCGATGTTGATTGTGCCCGTGTTCATCGGGCAAAGGCCCTTGAGGTCGGCACTCTCGCATGGATTAAGCCTCTGCTTGATTGCCGTGTAGCCGTAGGCGATGACCTCGAATTCGGCGATAACGTTGCCCTGGATTGCCGATACTCCAACGATTTCGAAGGACAGCGTCCTGTTATCCGGTGTGAAGATGACGTTGAAGAGAGTGGCGGAGAATCTGGAGTTGGCTTGGCACGGGTTGAGTGAACGGGACTCTATTAACCGGACTGCGGAGGAGAGAGGTATTAGGGTGAGTAGGGCGGCGACGAGGAGCGTAAAGGGTGTTCGTAATAGGGAGCGCATTGCGGTAGGTAGGAGCTGTGTCGCAAGGAATTATCGATTAATGCTGCTGAAGGCGCGGTGCCTTGGGAGGTGGTACTCGTGCGAGTACGCTCAATGCCGAAGCCCCAAACCAGCGACGGTGGTGTGTAACGTCTGTTCAACGAGCGACTTTACAGCGAGATGGAGTTGCTCCGTAGCGAGTCGCAGCAGCTCTGCGGTGGAACGAGTGTTGGGCGGATCGAGAAGGGAGGATGGGAGGAGTTGCCGCGACGACAGAGGTTGCAAGTGGTGCAGGAAATCCGGGAACCGGGCTGGGAGAGGCGAATGGCAGTCGATGATGCTAAGCAGCGGAAGGAAGCGATCGTGGAGACTGCGACGAAGCGGACCAACCGGATGCCCGCCCAAGAGGTCGCAGTTCAAGGAAATGCACGAAGTTGGCGGAGTTGGCGGAGTTGGCGGAGTTGGCGATGAGCACCGAGAATGCAGCCAGGCCGTTGATGCAGACAGATGTTGGAGCGTCGGTCGTGGGGCTGAGTCGGTCGCCGGGCGGAATGGGCGGCTTGTCTCTGCTCGTATTTGCACTGGCGCTGCTTTGGTTGACGGCCGCTCAGGGGTTTGACACAAAGCAAGTCACGGGATTCTGCTATGAATGTTACCGCTGACAGGGACACGCGGCGCCGCGTGCCGATCACCCTTGTGCATTGCGACGCCGGCTCTTGGTCTGTCTTGACTGCGACGGCACCGTGTTGGCAGTATGTCATCCAGATTCCTGCCTTCTATTTACGCTTGCCTGTGCTCTTGGAAAGCTGTTTACCTCTCCGATACACAAACTGTCAGACACATGTAGAGAGACCCATTCCATGGATCGCTGCACCGCCACAGCCCTGTCAGGGACAGGCGCCGGGATCCAGATCTTCAGCTGCGCGTTGCCGCCACCCAATTTATCAATCAGCTTTTGGCTTTACCATGGAGAATGGTCAGCTGGAATGGGTAAATGAAGCAATGGTAGAGATCAACTGCTCGCGAAAAACTCTATAATTCAAAGCGCGACTATGAGTGCTCAGAAGACTCGTTTCGATTCCCAATAGAGTATCTCTTAGTCACGTGACCTCTTTTGCTCTGAATGCGAGTATCTCAACTACCACTAAAGCGTCCTACCCCGTTAAGAGGAGTTTACGCGGAAGTCATGCTAGGAGTATCCATTGTCTCAAATCACCCAACCCTGTCTGTACTTCACCGTTACGTCCCCTATTCCTACTTCCGGCACCTTCATCTCTCTCTCTCATATCCATGCTGTCCCGCTCTGATGCCGACATGGTCCCGAGTACTGTTGTACCTGTATAATCGTAACCCGGCCAGCCCGGACCAACTCCCCTCTAGACATCTACTCCTTAAGAGGTAGTCACCGCTGGTTGGATTCTGAGCGGTACAAGCCACTGGCGAAATCGGTGTTGCTCCTAGCGGCCGCACAACAGGCGGTGCATGGCCCGTTGCTGGTTGTGTAGGGCTCGAAGTTCTCATGCTCTGTAGGAATGCTATAAAGGTAGTGACTGACGCAGTGACGCACTCGAGAGAAACGGAGGTCCAAAGAAGATCTCAGAAGCCTTTCAACAGGGTCCACAGATGAACCCCATTCACCATCATAGCCTTGCCCAACTCGAGCGCGACGCTGAACCCCGCCCCCATTGATCCGCTTCTCTGAGCCGCGCCGAACTCGTCCGTGAAAAGCACCTTGACAGCGACAACTAGAAGCGCAAAGCGGACCAGGACATCAGCACCCGTGACCAAAGCCGGAATTCCCCACGCTAACCGCTGCACCAAAAACAGCCTGCTAACGCACCGTCGATACCGCCACGCATCCCCACCACAGTAGCGCTGCACGAAGAGATCAAGCGGCGACAGCGGTAGCGCCCTAATATCTTCCACCCTTTCCCCTCTCGCAGCCTCCGCGCCAAACGGGTAGCTAGGCGCAGCAGGCAAGCACCTCAACCTCTTCAGCACCGCCCACCGCAGGCGGTCGAAGAGACCAACGCTCGGCGGGCCGTCTACTGGGTACCTGACTGAGGGAAGCAAGGCTCTTAGCAACTCGGGTTGGGAGATCCAAAGGGTGCGGTTCTTATCCATGGTGCAGAGGCATTCGCGGTCAAAGGCCTCAGTCGTGTGCGCGTAGTGGACAAAGCGGCTGTAGAAGGCGGGGGTTGTAATGTGGATGTGGAGGTGTGGTCGGAGCGCCTCTGAGGAGGAGGATGGGGGGGAGAAGTATTGGCGAGGAGGGCTGAGCTCGGTGGGGGGTTTGTATGTTACGTCGAGCGGGGCCGTGGCGTGCGAGACGAGGTGGGCGATGTATTTGGCGAAGAAGGTTTCGAGCAGCCTAAGGGACGGTTAATGTGAGGTCTGTAGATGAAGGAGGGATAGTGGTACCTCTCATCATCCGTGGCGCGCCGGCCTACGCTGTTGATAGATATCTCCGGCCTGAACCACACGTGGAGTTTCCGCTTGAAGTAGAGCTTCCACGCTTCTCGGATGATACGAGGAAACGTTGCAAACCCAACCCATCCCCAGCTCGCTACAAAGCGCAGAGAAGCCCACCAGCCGAGGATTTCAGGGTCCACGGGAGCGCCGACGGAGAAGACTCTTGCGACCAGTTTCGCTTCCTCCTTGGATGATCTTAGGGTGATAGTGTTGTTCACACTTGCTACGCTATCTCCAGCGGTGGATAAAGGATCAAGTGCCACGAGGCTGTAGGTGCCTTTGCGAGAATTGAATGGAGATACATGAAAGTCTTTGGCCCATGCACTCGTGAATCGGATCGAGGTCTGCAAGGCTGGTGAGACCTTGCCGTCAGTATCCCGTGCAAGGGTAGTAGTCTCTTGCTCCTTCCCATAGGCGGCTTTCAGTAGATACATCCGCCGCTCATCGAAGGTGTTGTTGACCTCCAGGATCATCATCCTTAGCTCACGTTCGGCGGAGTAAATGTACCAGAATGATACTGGGTTGAAGGAGTGGCCTAGAAACCGAGGAGCGGTGACGAGGTACGCATGGGCCCAGTCATCGTCTGAAACACCCTGAAACAGTGAGACGAGCTACAAGGCATTTAGAAGAGGGTACTACCTGAGAGTTGAGATACAACGACAGCTTTGCGTCCAGAGTCTGACCGTCTCCTCCACGCTCGAGGAAGTCTGATGCTTGGACATGAAACCAACCTCTTCTGGCGCCTTTTGGTGTGTCCACGGACAACATGGATCCGCTGCACCCACGCCATCCTACCGGAATGCCTACGTAGAGGTAGGAATAGCCAAAGGAGTGTTTCTCGGGGAACATGCGGGAGTGTGTGGTCCTGCACGGAAAAAGCATAGGTCGGCCATGCCTTTGAGCTGCAACCGGCTCGGAGTGGCTCTTATGAGACTTCAGAGATGCATTGAAACACCATTCGAACAGATCCTTCAGCCAGAAAGCAGACCGAACTATAAGATAAGTGGTCCAGACTGGAAACATCGCGTCCCAGAAACGGAGATCGTAGGATTGCAGCTCAGTATAACTGGTCCAAGCCACGAGACAAAGGAGCAAACTGCTATCAAGATGAGCCGTAAGATCAGACTTCTTGACTCGGTATGTCCAGAGAGAAATCCATAATGCTAGGTATACAATCCTCAACCAAACGACACTGCGATCCAGAAACTCCCGTGCAGCCAGCGCTAGCAGTGCTACATACGCTGGCTTCCACGCATAGTTGGCGATGAAGGGAGCAGAGCCGTTTGAGTCGTCGGTGGACTGCATGCCTGCTCTGGGAGACACAAGCAGGGAATGCCTCGATTCAGGGCAAAACGATGGTAAATTTCCCCTGCTCGGACGCCGTAGGTTGGGGGAAATTTGTGTCGACTCTGAAAGTGGGAAATATAAGCCGATGCAAGTGTTGACCCATAAGGCATGCCGAAAGCCACAAGTCAGAGACCTTGACTTAGAAAGTCAACTCAAGCTCCCTGTAAAGGGATGTCAGCTGCCCCGTGTTAGGCGAGCGCAGGATCGTATGCAAAACAAGGCCCGTTATGAGGACACCGCCCGGATGGACTCCATCTCATTGGATCCTGCTGGCGTGGATCATCGCTAATCGAATAAATCGCTTCTACGGTACGGGTCTTACGAGCTTGTGAAAACATGTTGCTGTTTGAGTTGCTCTTTGACGGTAGTGATAGGAAGAGTGACGGAGAGGTCTTTCCCCTCGTTTCGTGTGTCGTGGATGGGAAGATGTATATTGATGGGCTGAGGAGAAGAGGATGGAATCATTGACCTACGTAGCGTGCGGCACGACACTGTAAAAACTCGACAGCTGAATGTGCTGGTGGACTGGAATGTTGTCAGTATTCAGAGTGTAGGTGGAATGCAGGTGGGTTACAGTGATCAACTTATCCGCACAACCGTCTTGGGGCCAAAATGGTCACACTAGTTCGTAGCGGAGAACCTTAGTGCAAGGCCGGGCGAGCAGCTGAATCACAGACATATAAAGATTAGAAAGAAGGCAGCAAAATGATATGAGGAAAGACGCGAATGTTTAATAACGGCAAGAGTGGTCGAATCAATCGACATCGAGTCCAAAAGTCTCGGCTGCTGGGCGTTCCATAGGGCTGAACAGGGCTGTTCACGCCGAAGCTCCGACAACTCCAAAACTTTTCCCAAGCGGAATCGTGACGAGCTCTGGTCGGCGCATAAGCCAGCAATACCACAGCAACCCTCACGGCTCAGCATTCCTGTTAGACACCTAAAATCGCTGTAACATTGGACCCACCACCATGTCTGCAGTCAGCATCGAGAACAAGAAGCGAAAGAGGAAGCACGGAAACCGGCTTACAGAAGATGTCTCTGCGCCTGTCCTCGAGGAAGGCAGCGCGAAGCCACGGTCGAAGAAGACGAAGCGTCAACCCGAGCCAGAGCAGGTAGAGGACGAGTTTCAGAACGGGGTAGAGACTACAGATATCGCACCAGCTCCGTCGGAGGGGCTTGACCAAGTTGCCGCCGCTTTAGATGCACAGCCGGCGTCTGAAGAGGAGGATGCTGAGGCTCTCCACAACGGAGGAGAGGGCGAGGATGGAGAGAACGAAGACCATGCAGACCTACCGACGGACAACGCCGTATCACTGCCCCAAACCACCGCCGACCCCGAGCGATTCGACGACCTCAACCTCTCCAGCAAGACGATGCAAGCAATCAAAGGCATGGGTTTCGAGAAGATGACACAGGTCCAGCGGCGATCGATACCCCCTCTACTAGCCGGCAGAGATGTACTGGGTGCGGCAAAGACTGGTTCCGGCAAGACACTTGCCTTCCTGATTCCCGCTGTCGAGATGCTCAGCGCATTGCGCTTCAAACCGCGCAATGGCACCGGAGTAATCGTCGTTTCTCCTACCCGCGAGCTCGCGCTTCAAATCTTCGGGGTCGCCCGCGAGTTGATGGAGCACCACAGTCAGACGTTTGGTATTGTGATTGGCGGTGCAAACCGCAGGGCGGAGGCCGAGAAGCTGACGAAGGGCGTCAACCTGCTCATTGCAACCCCTGGACGTTTGCTTGATCATTTGCAGAACACGCAGGGATTTGTGTACAAGAATGTCAAGGCTCTGATCATCGACGAGGCGGACCGGATATTGGAGGTCGGGTTTGAGGACGAGATGCGCCAGATCGTCAAAATATTACCGAAAGAGGATCGACAGACCATGCTGTTCTCAGCGACTCAGACTACAAAGGTCGAGGATTTGGCGCGAATCTCGTTACGGCCTGGCCCGCTCTACATCAATGTAGATCACTATGAGGAGCACTCCACAGTCTCTGGGCTCGAGCAGGGCTATGTGATTGTTGAAAGTGACCTGAGGTTCAGGCTTCTCTTCTCCTTCTTGAAGAGGAACCTCAAGAAGAAGGTAAGCTGTCGAGTGCGTTTTCGCAGCAAAAGCTGACATAATCAGGTCATCGTGTTCTTATCGTCGTGTGCTTCAGTGTCATACTACGCGGAGCTGCTCAACTACATAGACCTTCCGGTGCTTGATCTGCATGGTACGAGCGCCTCTATTCGCTCCTCTCCGAACCTGAAAGGCTGATGGAATTAGGCAAGCAAAAGCAACAGAAGAGGACAAATACGTTCTTCGAGTTGTGAGTATATCATCTTGTCCTAAAATATACTCGCATCGTTTTCTAACTTTCCTTTAGCGTCAACGCTCCCACCGGCATCCTCATCTGCACAGATGTCGCAGCCCGTGGCCTTGACATCCCAGCCGTCGACTGGATAATCCAGTTCGACCCCCCGGACGACCCACGCGACTACATCCACCGCGTCGGCCGCACGGCCCGCGGTGCAAACGGCAAGGTACCTAAACTCCCCTCCTTCCCCCTCCCCACCACATCCACCATCTACTAACAACCCCCCAGGGCAAATCCCTCATGTTCCTTCAACCCTCCGAAGTCGGCTTCCTGCACCACCTAAAAGAGGCCCGCGTCCCCCTCGTCGAGTTCGAGCTCCCCGCCTCCAAGATTCTAAACATACAGGCCCAGCTCGAAGCCCTCATCTCCAAGAACTACTACCTGAACAAGAGCGCCAAGGAGGGCTATCGCTCCTACCTCAACGCGTACGCGAGCCACTCGCTGAGATCGGTGTTTGATATCAATAAGCTGGATCTTGTCAAGGTGGCTAAGAGCTATGGGTTTAGCGTGCCGCCGCGCGTGGATATTACGTTGGGGGCGAGTATGGGGAGGGATAAGACGCAGGGACGGCGGGCGTATGGAAGTCAGCCCGGTCAGCAGAGGGGGAAGGGAGTTAGGCATGGGGCGAGGCGGTGAGGGTGGTGCAGGGGATGGGAGGCAGAGTCTGTGGTAGCGAGCGTGCTCTCCTCAGATGGAGAGGAGAGCTCTGTGTAGACTTTGCGGGAGGCGGCGTTTCGCACAAAGCCACGGGTTCGGGATGCCAATGCAGGCCTCCAAAAGATACAATGTCAACATGTTCTTTTCAAGTTCTACATATTACTTCCCGCTATCAACGCTCACAATCCTAAGCTCCCCAAGACACTCAACCCCAAGCCGTATGGACGAGCAAGCCCTCGCCTTCCCATCCATTCGCATTATGTATACTCGAATATCTATACGCACGCCCGCTGCGCCAAATAGACGCAGGGCCGAAGAGCAGAAAAAGTAGCACCATAGCGCCGTCATCGAGATCATCAACTAGTGAACGTGCCTAAGCACCCTGAGGCGCGAGTGTCGTGGCTGAACAGACTCCATCTTCCCATCTACAATCCAACACGTCCTTCTGGGTAATGCAAGGCCGCTCAGAACGTCTCGCTCTCGAAGCTGTCGCGATATGATTCTGCGTACATCTGTCAGCGACTTCTCGATGTACGAGAGTGTGGGTAGGGACTCACCAAGCGACCTCTGATCAACAGGCTTCCTCCTCACGGTGCCGGAGTTCCCATACAGCGGCGCACCGTTCGTCTGACTCGGGCTCCTCGAGCCCATGGGCCGGGGGCCCGTGATTCTGCGGGCGGGCGACTGCATGCTTTGGTTCGGTTGAGGCGAGGGCGTAAGAAGCTATTACAAAATGATTAGCAAAAAGCCTATTTTACGGAACCCAAGAGAGACGTATTTGAGAGAAACCACTCACCCTCGCACTATCGCCTTCCATGCTATACCTCTCCTCAATCGGCGCGAGCTGGTGTCCGCTGCCCGGCGGGCTACTGTACATCATCATCTTCGGCGCCCCCATACTCTCCGGCTCCTGGATCCTAGGCGGCTGCTGCGGAACCAGTGGCCCATCGTCCCTCAGTCTGCTCGACCGTGGCGGACCCGCCTGCTCAGCCGCAGAGTGCGCGCTGTAGCTGCCCTCCGACACCGGGGAGTAATTCCCCGCCGTCCCCTGCGTGCCCGTACTCATCCTGTTGCGGTTGAGCGCCAGTGCAGGCGCCGAGCCGTAGAAGTCTGCGTCGGGGGTGGCGGGCGAGCCCTCGTAGTTATAGGCTTGCGATTCGAGGTGGCTTTGGTGGCGGTGCGTGGGGCCCTGGCGCGGCTGCGGGTGCATGAGATTCAGAGAGTTGCGGTGGGCTTGGTATTTCGGGTCGTCCGTTGGGCTCTCTGGGATGAGAGGGGAAGGCGAGCGGGCGTTGGCCAGGTCGGCTGACACCTGGGCTTGCTGCTGCGCGGCGAGCGAGGCGTTGGACCGCAGACGATCATCGTCTTGGACTTCGTAGCCGTCGTAGTAGTTGTTCGCAAGGTTGACGTTTGAGCCTGAGCGTGAGGCTTCCGAAGATGGGCGCTCCTTGCGGCTACCGCTCATGCGCGGGGTCGTCTCTTGCGCGGTTGATGAGGTTGTCTTGGACCACCTGGAGATCTTGGGGAACCCGAAAAGCGAAGAACTGCCCGATTTGTGTTTCTTCTTGGAAGAGCGCTCCGGACTCTCGGGACTGACATAGGCCGCAGCGGGTTGGGGCGGAGTCTCCTGCGACACGGATCTGTCCCGCCTCACCTCTTGTGTTGGGGTGAGGAGCCGTTCTTCGTTGCCATAATCCTGGTTCGCAGGTGGTGTGGCCTGGTCATAGTCATCGTCCTCTTCGTCCCGCTCGAGAACAGTACTGATACGGTGGCCAGAATCAGACGCTCGGCGTCCATCGTAGCCCGAGTGCATGCCGTTCACCTGGCGCGAGGAAGTGTTTGAAAAGTAGCCGGACTGCCCAGGTGTCGATGAGGTGCCAGCTTGACCCTCGGGCTCGTATCCTGTATCGGCGGCTCTCATCTTTTCGTACGAGTCCAGGCTATGAGAAGGCTCGAGTGATGTCCTTTGCACACCTTGAGTATCCTTCAATCCTTCCACTTCATCCAGCAGCTGCATAAGCATGGCTTCAATGTTCGCGAGATCGTTTGAACTTCGCATACTCAGGCCCTTTAAAGCCCGTTTGAAGACATTTTTCCTCTTAGTCGGCAAATCCTCCGCATCTTCAGTTGACCGCTGCCGCGGCACCCTCGGAGAACCAAGAGGCTGCGGTCGCGGACCTCCGAGCACCTTCTGGACTGTCATCTCTGCATCTCTGTCGGTGTTGCTCATGATCAGGCGATCCTGCTCCGCAATGAACCTCTTCATCTCCTCGAACGAGTTCCTCATCTCAGCTGCGCTGCGCACAAGGGTCACCAGAATCTCGGTATCACGAGCATTGCGTTGAGCATCGCGAACAGTGAGGTGATCCATGAGCGCAACGACATCCTTAGACTGGATGCGATCGATACCCTTTCCTGTAGCACTGTCGTAGATCGGAGAGCCCATGCCATGAGAGTTGCCGCTGACTTGGCGGATGTGACCCCGGTTCTTCCCTACAAACGGGTCGGCATCAAACTCATTCTCGGCCTCCTCATCGAACAGCTTGGGCGCATTGCCCATCAGTGGCTGTTGATATGGTTCTGGAGTGATACCGCCTGCATGCGGGGCGGAGATGTAGCCTTCGTCCTTCCAGTGACCAGGCGGGCTGATCGATGTGACGTTCTCGCGAGCAGCATATGAATCATGATGGAAGCTGCGTTCAACTGTGTCCTCATCATCATGCTCATCTTTCACAGACGGTTGTTGGCCACGGGTTGGCTGGTAGGTCTCCGGCTGCTTATCACGGTTGATACGAGCCGCAGCGGCAGCGGCAATGCCTGCAGCAGTAGCGCCAGCACCACCAACTGCAACTGCTTTTGCCGTGCCCAGCTCCGGCTGCTCGTACATACGTTCTTCGTCAAGCATATTACGAGACAGAGGAGGTGTGAGTTCGGGATCTCTCGTCCAGCGGTTCTGGCCAGCGCCGATGGGACCCTGGATTTCTGAAGGATTTGTTGTCAATTCCGACTCGTCGTCTTCAAGCCCATATCCGATCTCAGGCATATACTCATCTTGTCCTGGGAACGCACTCGCACCCATCCGGGGCATGGACTTTTCAGAAACAGTTCGGCTAACGCTCTGTTGAGGTGAAGCAGTTACAGGCCGATCCTGCGACGGAGCGGTGACGGTACGGTTCTGTGGAGAAGCGCTTGACAGAGCCTTCGCCTGATCACGGATCGCATGCCACCTTTCTTGGCTGGGATGTTCGTAGCCTCGATGCGGAGTTACACTGCCAGAAATAGATCGATCCTCTACGACCACGTCCTGACGTGCCCCAAAGACGTTGGGTTGGGAGCCAAAAGAGTGTTTGAGCGGACCGGAGCCGGACGATCGCACGCTCAAAGTAGACGGCTCGTGAAGAGAAGCAACCGCCGACTCTACAGCTACCGGCGTACGAACATATTCGGGATTCGCGCCGACACCACGGATATCGTTCTCAGCCGTGACTGGTACATCCATGCTAGTGTCGGTGTACCGAGTATACTGGCTGAAATGCTTGTCATCTAGAAGAGACGAACCGTTTTGACTGTCGTACTCAAGGTCCGAACGATATTGCTCATTAACTTCGTGTTCATGATCAAAGAATTCACCAACGTCCTTCGGTGTACGGGTGCCAGACTCATATGCAAGCTCGGAGTCGTGCAAAGGGTCATCCATAAGGATATCTGACTTCCTCTCAAGATTGATACCTTGCGGCCGTCTCCTCGATCGGGCGACCTTTGTGCTCGGCGACGATTCCAGGGAGTCGATTGAAAGGTTCGACCTCTGCCGGCTGGCTGCACGGCCAGCAGAGGAGAGCGATGCTACACTCTTAGCGGAACGAGGTACAGCCATATGACCAGGATCATCGCCCTCCATATAGCTCGCAATGCTCTGCACCGGACTGACCTCGCGAGTTGGAGAGTGTTGAGAATAGCCATCCTGGTCAGTGTGCGCGTCGATGTCTTTACTAACAAGATCGTGAGTGGTCGCTTTGTGGTACGTCGTGGGAGAACCGAGGCCACCTAGGCCAGCGGCAGCGAGAGCGGCATGCCGGGCCTTTGTCGATATGCTTCTGTCGCTTTTGGCGCTTTTTGGAAGACTGATCTCCCCCTGGGATCGATTGCCCTGACTGTAAAGTCCTCGTGCCGCTGCGCTTCCGAGCGGTGTCCGATTTGGCGTTCTTGGCGCCGGCGACATCATTTCTCGAGGCGTTCCGCGGCTGACCTCACGCACGATAGGATCGCGCACAGGAGTCGAAGATCCTCCTCTTGATGACCTCGATACTGGCCTCTCTGTTTCGGCGGTGAGTATTGATTCCCGTGTAACATCCGACGGGATCTCGCTCTGCATGGGCATTGGAGGGATGTCCTCCTTGTTCCAGTCGTCAGGCAAATCGGATATGCTAGCGGTACGGCTTCTGCTCTTGCTCTTGCTTCGCTTCTTCCTCCGTTCTCTAGTATCTCTGGTGTCCGTGCTGGAAATGGAGTCATGGTGTCGAAGAGCAGCGGCAGTCAACCCTCCAGCGGCACCGACGGCCGCAGCCTCTTTCAAGGCATGGCGATCTTTGCTCTTCTTTTGGTGAACCTTCTCATCATCGCGGATCACCGTGTCCAAGGAGTCGTCGAGACCGTAGGATGCGCTCCTTTCGGTTGACCCGCGGCTGGTGCGCCGCACCTTCTTGCCCTTGGTTGAGTCGCCGGAAAGTGTCAAGCCTGGGTCGTCGCCGCTGCGATTGAGGACAACCTTTGGCTTCTCAGATAGATTCGGAGCGCTTCCAGTCTTCGACACGCGACGTCGCATGTCTTCGCGAGAATCCGCTGTGGCAGTCGTTGCAATTGAATCCCGTGCTGTGCGTTCAAAGTTGCTCCTGTTTTCCTGTGTCTTCTGTTGCTCTTTCAATGCGTTCAGCTCAGGGATGATAAGGCGACGAATGGCATCCTCGACGGTCTGGAGCAGTTTGGGGTTGTTGATGGACGATGCGGCGGAAGTCCCTGATCGAATTGACTGCGCATCTCCAGATCTGCGGCTGATGTTCGACGTGAGCAAGCTGGACTCCGCACCCGGCACGATGTCTTCGCTCCGCTCACTCCTGCTCGATCTCCGCCTTGACGACCTCTCAGCTTCTGGCAACCGATCTTTGCTAATGCTGCTTTCGCGACTCCTTGTCTTCTTTTGCTTCTGGGGAGGGTCCACTGCCTGGCTTGCAAGCTTTTCCATGACTTTTTGTGTGATACGCTCGCGACTCAAGCTTCGACTCCTTCTCCGCGACGGAGCTTTCAGGTGGTCTGGGCTCATTACCTCATCCCTCTCCAAGCTCCTGCTTCTTGGCCGTGGCGGGCTCTGTGTGCTTGCTTCACCTTCCAGCATGCTGTCCGGTGGCATAGACGAGATATCGGAAGGGGCAGGAATGTATCTTCCGGCAGAGAGCTCCGACCTAGACAGCTCGCTAACGTTCTCGAGCACCTCGATCTCGACAGGAGGGCGCCCACTGAGATTCGACTCGGAGGACACGGAGACCTCAGTGCCTTCGGGCAAAGCGGGCTTCTGCTCGCGGTTGGGCGTGCCTAATGAAATGCGCCGAGTGTAAGATGGCTTCCTGTCCTTCCCGACCTGCGTGATCTGTATTTGATCGCTTCCAATCTTGTGCTTCCGGCCAGATGATGGAGTTACCCGCACTCGAACGCTGGGTCGGGAGTGCGTTTTATCTCCCGATTTCCCGCCCTCAAAGTACTCAATCAGGAGTGATGTCTGCGACTTATTGCGCCCGTGTCCGAGACCTTCCTTCTTGCTCCTGACCTTGTCGGTTGTGACCGTGATCGGGCTACCGTCCTCGGGTATGGAGTACGACGTGCGATCGGTCCGGCGCGAGATGTCTGTTGCGAGATCGTCGGCTATGGCGCTGCCGTTGTCGGCGGAACTGACGTCCGTCGGTGCTGGTAGAGGCGGTCTTCGTGTGTCTACTCCCATCGCGAGGCTCAATGGTGGCTTAGGTGGCTGCTTGCCTTCTCAGCGAAGACATGGATGGCAGGTGGTTCCGTACGATGTTGTAGTCCTGCGATCTCTGCAGTGGCGGGGGAAGTTTCGGTAGTGAGGGAAGTCGGAGGCCCTGGTTACTCGAAGGTGACTGACTGATTATCTGGGTTCGTAGCACGAGGCTACAGTGCGGCAGTTGTCGGGATCAGCCAATAAGTTCGTGAACTGAGTGGCTAGGCTGCGAGAGCTAAAGACTGAGCTTTGGGATGTTCTGCAGTGTTCAATGAGTGACTGAAATGCCGTCGGCCGATTGTTCGCAGGATCTCATGACAAGCTGACGGGTTGGCGGTTGGTTGGAAACGCTGTTGTGCTGTCGCGGAGCTGGTTGGCGGAGTGGTGTAACAGCACCGCGGCAACTGGAAGCTGCGAGACTGCGGAGTTGTTGAAGGGCTATCGACCCCAATGTCAAGATAGCGCAGACCCCGGCTGGAGCTGGGCAGAGATTAGGGAGGCAGCGAGGGTCGCGACAAGGTTTGGCCCTGAGAGAGGGTGGTTGAAGTGAACCTGCGTTGCGCAAAGGAAAGCTGCGGCGGCTTGGGAAATGTCACGGCTCTGGGTCGGCCAGCTCTTGCAGGAACTCCGAATCAAGATGTCGTGGCTTGCGGCGCCAGCACAACAGAGCGCTAGGATCAATCGGTGACCTGCCGAGTGTGAGCTCCTCCAGTCGTATCGAGTTCTCAAACTATTCTAGAGGCTGGCTGATGGAAACAGATGTGGCGAGCAGCTCCACCGCGCGGCTGTCCCAGCACATCGTCCGCCTGCAGTTGCGTTTGTTGTCACTGCTGGGAACATGCGGCACTGGTCCGGCCCTCGAGCCAGGGGATCTCAACGAGCGGATGCACATGGCGCCTGCAGCTCCTGCAAGCCCGCGTACAAAATTGGGGCCATGTGCTTCCTCGATCTGCAAGTTGAATTTTTAGTCCATCAAACGGCTCTCCGGACATCCATATTCACGCCGTCATAGGCCGGAAGGGAAACACAGAGGCTGGATTAACGGCTTATGATTCATGGATTGGTACGGCATCGTACCAGTGCTACATGCACTATAACCGTTCCTACGCCTACCTGCAGGCGGTCACTGGCAGCGCAGCTTCTAAGACGTCGGCTTCTGCTTCAAGACGCACGCTGGAGCTTTCACCGTCACTCTTCTGAACCGATTTAGCGTCGGCTACCGAAGACCAAACAGATGGCTCACAGGCCCGGAAGAGGTTGTCGGGACGACCCTTAGTTTCTCCACCATCGCATTGAAGGTTTTGAGGCTTTTGTAGCATGAGCGCCATGATTGGCTGTGTGGCTGTTTGAGCTTCACCCGAACGGCCCGCAGTTTGACACTTGACAACCTCCATCGAATTGTTCCGAGATTCAGTGAGGCTTTCCGGGCCTTTAACTAAGCGGTGCAGCCCTGCAGAACGGCAAGATTGCAAGCCTGAGGCGGCAACGAGCTGACTACTGACCGCTCAATATCAGACTCATGCACTACCTGGTACGAGGGGAGCTTGTCGAGCACTTGATACCCGCCGTGTTCTGCAGCACAGACGCTGCATAGGGTAGGTATTTTCAGGTCTACTGTCTAAGGGTCATCCGAAAAATGCGTTGTTGTAGGCTGCTCGTGGACATCCAGATGAACAGGCTAGACACAGTTTACAACCCGGGAATGGCTAGGTGACCTACACACGAGATGGCTAAACCGCTGAACGACTGACGCTCTCTATGGTGTGGAAGCTGTCTCGTTGTTTTACGTTTGGCAAGATCATGAGTCCAGCTCAATCGTGTATCTGGAAAACTACCAGCTACCAGCCAAAATGCGGCAAAGGGCTTTTCGATTGGCAATTAGCCGTTCCTTCCTTCCTTTCTGATGACATCAACTGCTTCTTTGGTAGAACATTCTCGCCTCTCTCACAGTGCAACTGTACTGTGGCATACACATTCAGGGTTCTGTTATTGTCTCTGTTTGGGCGTTTAGTTACACCCACCTTTCGGTTGTCTTCATACTCAGGACGCGGAGGCAATAACGAGTCGATAAGGTATGGGTTTTTTGTGAAGAGCCTATCTTCGTTGCAGTGAGTTGCCTATCGAATGTGGTCAAGACACGAGATCCGCTCCGCAGCTTCCCTGGTGAACATGCGTTTAACATGACCATTTTACGGTTCTAGTTCTAGATGGCTACAGGCATCGGATTGGCTTCATACGAGAGTCATGATTACACTCTCCATCTTATATCGTTCAGGCACCCTTTCGTAGCGGCCAGTGAGGCAGCCAGGAGGTATCGGCTCGTAGGAAAACGGTCTCTGATAAAACGAGTGGGTTTGACACGGACTAAGGGAACAGTCATTACCTTATTCCAGGCGCCATACTCCCTTCGGGTATTTGTGAACCTCGCGAAGAACCGGAACAATCATATCATGAGCCTTTCGTGCCTTTCGAACTACGGTGCGGTAAAGGTGGCGGCTTCCACCTGGCCTAGCCGAACTTGTAAACAGCCGAGGCCCATCTCCGTTGGTACCGGCCCAACTCATAGCAACTAAATATTCGAGTTCATTTCTGCAGCGAGATGGTAATGCGCCTGCGGCGAGATGGCAATGCGCAAAGGCCAAGTGAAGTCTGCGATACTCAGCGAGCAAGTGTGCTGGTGTTCAGTGCGCTAACCGGGTGCCTTCTCCAAATTTATTTATCCAGTTCAAGGTCGTCGATCCCCAAATGCTCTCCGCCAACGTCATGCACGTGCGACAGGCTTTCCCCACACAAACGCTAGCCTTAGACGCCTCGCGCGCGGATCATCACAAGCCGCCCTTGAGATTCCCTTTGGGCCGAGGATATTCGGCCCAATGGTGCTCAGCAGCTTGAGATCGAGCAGCTGGCAAGATGAATCTCTGCTCCAGCCCAGAGAGCAAGCTCAAGGCGTCCCCGAAGCCGTTATGTCATCCGGCCTCTCCCGAGGGCAGGAGGGTGGGAAAGGCCTTACGCGTAGTTGACTAGCACGCTCATCACTGGCGCAAGTGATTGATATATTCTTGGCTCCCCCGCTGCTCTATTCCCGAGGTGCCATTACGTTCGCCTTACCTCTAACCTTTGCTGTTGTTCTCCATCCTCCTATTCTATCATCACATCGTTAACCGTTACTGTACTGGCTATATGTCCAAGCTGTACCATAGCTTGAAGGAGGGAATTGAACATCTTCTGCCGCACGACATGTCGCCAATCGACGCCGAGCAACAGAGGTACGAGGAGGAGGTTGAGGCCGTGAAGCAGTGGTGGAACGACTCGCGATGGAGGTTCACCAAGAGGCCCTTTACTGCTGAGCAGATTGTGTCCAAGAGGGGGAATCTGAAGATACAGTACCCCAGTGCTGTCATGGCTAAGAAGCTATGGAATACCGTGGAGAAAAGATTCCAGGTCAGTGCCCAGTAGACGACATGATCGATTGTACGCCGCTCACAACGAGTAGGAGAAAGACGCCAGCTATACATACGGCTGCTTGGATCCTATCATGGTCTCTCAGATGGCCAAGTACCTCGATACCGTATATGTTTCCGGCTGGCAATGCTCATCCACAGCTTCCTCGTCCAACGAGCCAGGCCCTGATCTTGCCGACTACCCCATGGTATGTTTTGCAACTCAAACGCCGGTAGACGGCCGCTAACAACCTGCCAGACAACTGTCCCGAACAAAGTCGAACACTTGTTCATGGCTCAACTTTTCCACGACCGCAAACAGCGCGAGGAGCGCCTCAGCACACCGAAAGCCAACCGCGCTGGCGTCGCCAATACCGACTTCCTCCGTCCCATGGTCGCGGATGCTGACACCGGTCATGGTGGCTTAACCGCCGTCATGAAGCTTACTAAGATGTTTGTCGAGAAGGGTGCCGCAGGCATACATATTGAGGATCAAGCACCGGGGACCAAGAAGTGCGGACACATGGCTGGAAAGGTGCTCGTGCCGATCAGCGAGCACATCAACCGCTTAGTCGCCATCCGCGCGCAAGCAGATATCATGGGTAAGCAGTGTTAGCTGGAGTTAACCATATGACAGCACAAGCGACAGTACTGATGAGTCTCAATGCAGGAACCGACCTGCTAGCAATCGCGCGCACAGATTCCGAAGCCGCCACGCTGATCACCTCGACCATTGACCACCGCGACCACGGCTTCATCATGGGCGCAACGAACCCCGCGCTCCAGCCCCTCAACGACCTCATGATCGCCGCCGAGCACGCCGGCAAGAACGGCATGGAACTCCAAGCAATCGAAGACCAATGGACCGCCCAGGCCGGCCTCAAGCTGTTCCACGAAGCCGTAGCCGACACCATCAACGCCGGCGTGCACGTCAACAAGGCCGAGCTCATCAGCCAATTCAATATCCTTTCGAAAGGGAAGAGCAACTCTGAGGCTAGGGCCATTGCAAAGGGCCTGACGGGCGTGGACATCCACTTTGATTGGGATTCGGCGAGAACGAGGGAGGGGTATTATAGATACCAGGGCGGATGCGAGTGTGCGATCAATCGCGCGATTGCGTACGCGCCGTATGCGGATCTGATCTGGATGGAGAGCAAGCTGCCGGACTATGCGCAGGCGAAGGAGTTCGCGGATGGAGTGCACGCCGTATGGCCTGAGCAGAAGTATGTTTGAGCCCCGCCTTTCCCCTTTCAGAGATTCGACACCATCCGCGGGCGGGTGGGAAGTCTGCTAACAGCCGCAACAGACTCGCCTACAACCTCTCCCCCTCCTTCAACTGGAAAAAGGCCATGCCCCGCAGCGAGCAAGAAACCTACATCCAGCGGCTAGCGAAGCTGGGCTACTGCTGGCAGTTCATCACGCTCGCCGGCCTGCACCAGTCGGCGCTCATGGCCGACACCTTCAGCAAGGCGTACGCCAAGCAGGGCATGCGCGCCTACGGCGAGCTGATCCAGGAGCCCGAGATGGACAACAAGATCGATGTTGTCACGCACCAGAAGTGGAGCGGGGCCAATTACATGGATGAAATGCTCAAGATGGTTACGGGCGGGGTGAGCAGTACGAGCGCCATGGGCAAGGGGGTTACGGAGGATCAGTTCTCGGAGAAGGGGGCGGGAGCTAGTGATGGGGCGTCGTAGATGGATGAGGAGGAGAAGGGCGGATGGCCTGTTATGAGACGGGCAATTGGAAAGGGTACGAGGGTTGGATAGTCGGGCGTTCGACGCGAGATGTAAAAATTGAGTGTAGCAGTACCTATCTTGTCTGAATGGCTTGGTGAGCTGAACGCCGCCTGTCTCTGGGAGGCCCTCAATAGTCAATAGTGACTGTGCAGCTGTGACGCTCCTAAACGCGCTCAGAATTTCGCGTCGGGTTCGTCGCCCGCACGTGGAGACATCCTCGGTTCATGCAACTCGGGAAGCCGGCATTCTGTCGGTCACTTGAAACGGTGCCGATGTCGTGTACCAAAGCCGACTGCAGCTGCCCCAGGGTCTCCCAAATCCCCATGTTATCAGCACTTCAGCATCCTGGACGAGCGGTGCGTCACAATGTCCGACATGTCAGTCACGACTCTTCGCAGAAGCACCCAAGGCGCGAGAATTCACTCCATTGAAAATGGGTGGGACAGAGTTAAGTACCTATCGCATCATAGCTGGCACGCATCATGGATAAACGGCACGGCTACTGCGGCTTACATACCCCAATGCCCTCACAAGCCACCAAACGGCTCTCTAGTCCTTAAGGTAGGGTCGCGATGCACTGTACGATGCATCTTCTCTTCAATCTCATTCCTCAAACCACTTCGCTGCCGTGTCTCTTATCTCCCTTACCGCCGCCACCAGCATACGTCCCAGCACTTAGGGATCGTCCTGACGACATGAGCGGAGTTCAAGAGTTAAGACCGAGAACGTTGATGTGACGAACGTGTGCTACTCTCAAAACAACTGGAGTATAGATACGAGCCGTGGTACCACGTCAAGGCCGTCGTAAAGAGGAGGACCTGTACTACAGCACACCGCCATGGCGCCTCCTCAATCCACCAGCGCGGCCACCTCGTCCCCTTCAGGCCCCTCCATAACAATCTCCTCGCCCTCGAACCCCACAACCCCGACCCACGAGCGTCACTCCTCCATCTCCTCCCATACCAGCACCTCCTCTGCCGCCTCGACCGCAACAGACGACTCCCGCATCCACCCGCCCAACGACGATCACCTGTCTATATACCACGGCGACCTCGGCGCAGAGAGGGTGCTCAGTCCGGCGCTATCCCGCACGAATTCGAGACGGCCGCCGTCGCTGAAGCGGAATGTGACGGCGAAGTCGATGGGTGGGGCTTCGGTGATGACAACTGCGACGTCGGATCCAGTGTTTGAGATTGACTTTGACGAGGATGATAGAGCGAATCCGAAGAATTGGAGCATCAAGATGAGGGGCTTGATTATTGGGGGTGTGAGCTATTCGACCATGACTGTGTAGGTGTGGTTTTCTTCTCGCTCCTTTGGTTGTTGCTCTATGGAGTTGTTATACGTAAAGTTCTTGTCAACTGTAGGCGCTGGGAAACTGTTACGCCGCGCCATGTGAGGACCGCGATGCTAGTGCTTGGGCGAGCGCGGACATCATCAGGTTTTTATGGCTCGAGGCAAAAGACAGGCCAGGCCATGATGTGCCACATGTCTGAGGCTCAGCCGATCAGTCATCTGTTTCATTCGCGAGGAGCGTCCTCAATTGGTCCTTGCTTCCTCAAATCGCGTTGCTGACCTATACTTCACAGCGTCCTCTACTCTACCTCTTACACATCCGGCATCCCGGGGATGATGGAGACCTTCGGCATCAGCTCTACAACAGTCATAGTGCTAGGCCTCACGACCTACCTCTTCGGGCTGGCCGTCGGCTCTGTTGTCCTAGCTCCCCTCTCAGAGATGTACGGGCGCAGGCCTATCTATTTGTTCACAATGGCGCTCTTCATGCTCCTTATTCTGCCATGTGGTCTAGCTCAGAATCTTGAGACGATACTGATCACACGCTGGTTCGGAGCCTTCATGGGCGCAGCGATGATTGGGAACGCGCCGGGAACCGTGAGCGATATTGTGAGCGACGAGCACCGGGCGCTAGCGTTTAGTATATGGAGCATTGGGCCTATGAATGGGGTGAGTGCCATGCATGCCTCATGCGAATCCGCACCTGACATCCTTCACAGCCCGTCATCGGCCCCTTAATAGGCGGCTTTGTCTACGAGTATCTCGGCTGGCGCTGGACCAACTGGATAGTGATGATCATGTCCGGCGTCGCTTTCGCCATCATGGCTTGTATACCGGAGACGTACGCGCCGGCCATCCTGCGTCGCCGCTCTAAGAAGAAGAAGAAGGAGGCGGGAGACAATAGATGGTGGAGCCGCTATGATGATAAGACGAACTTCTGGCCGCTGCTTAAGGTGAATCTGAGCAGACCGTTTGTCATGACTGTTACGGAGCCGATATGGTGAGTGCTTATATACGAACAAGTACGCATCAACCACTAACACCTCACCTTAGTATATTCTGGGACCTCTACATCGCCGTTATCTACGCAATCCTCTACCTCTGCTTCGTCGCCTACCCAATCGTCTTCTCTCAGCTCCGCGGCTGGTCCCCCGGCCTCACCGGTCTCGCCTACTGCGGCATCGGCACGGGTTCCCTCATCATCATCGCCTGCGAGCCCCTCTGCCGGCGCCTCATCAACAGCCACGCCCCGGACCCGTCTACCGGCCGCCCGCCTCCGGAAGCAATGGTCGCGGTCGTCTGCATCGGCTCGATTTGCGTGCCGGCCGGCCAGCTCATGTTTGCGTGGACCTGCACCCCGAACGTGCACTGGATCTGGCCAATTCTGGCGGGGATACCGTTTGGGGCGGGGAATTGTGCGGTGTTTATTTACAGTAGTAACTACCTTGTTCACAGCTACGGCATCTACGCGGCTTCAGCGCTCGCGGGGAACGCGGTTGCAAGGAGCGTGGTGGGGGGTACGCTGCCGCTGGCGGGACCGGCGATGTATCAGGCGCTTGGGGCGAATTGGGCGGGTACGGTGCTTGGCCTTATGGAGGTGGTGTTGATCCCGATTCCGTTTGTGTTTTATAAGTTTGGCAGCAAGATTAGGGAGAAGAGTGCCTTGATTAGGAGTATGAGGGAGGATGCGGAGAGGTTGCAGGGAAAGAAGATGAAGGCGGAGGAGAAGAAGGCGGCAGAGGGGAGAGAAAGGAAGGCTGGCGCTGAGGGGAAGGATTTGGAGAGTGGAGGAGTGTTAGCTGAGGTGGGAGTGAAAGATGAGAAGGGAGGTTGAGACGTGATATCTAGGAGCAGAAAACGAGATCTGAGTGGATTTTCTTCCATATTGACGGACCTAGTTGCTCGCTGTCAACGCTTGCTAATGGTACCAATATCACAAGCTCGTCCTGTGCTGGCGTGCTGCCCCTCGACACATGCCCCGCCAAGTCAACGAAGTCCGCCCCGCGGCAGTTTCACTCAAATTTCTCAAGCACGCCATGTCCACGAGCCTTTTACCGAGCTGCATCTATGCTGCCGCGGCGTCACCCACACTCGCACGGAGTGATTCTTATGGGCGCTTTGCCTGCGCGCACTAACCTGTTCAACACGTTAACTGACTCCATCGGAAGAGTCGCTGGAAGAAAAGCGCTGCGCTGCCGGCTTGTCAGGTTCAGCGGGCCGCTGGTTGCTTGTGGAGACTCACGCTTCACGCGACGTTCTACGATTCTTGCGTCTTTCCGGATCAGGCAGGGCTTCCTTTGTTCTCATGATAGAAGGGCGCGAAACGGCGCCACGCGACAAGGAGGGCCTTGGACATCTTGTCTATGCGCTCGACCTTCTTTACAGCCAAAGAACTATTATCGACGCACTGGCAGTGGAAGCTCAAATAAATGCAGTCTTGATACGCAGCACTCGAGGGTTTGAAGTTTCAATAATTATCTGCAGGTGCTCCAGAGCACCTAAGCAGTCTGTATCGGGGGTCACTTTAAGGCTCACGAACGTTTGATCGGAGACTCACAAGTATCTACCCCAGTCTATCTTTTTTCTTTACACAACCGGCGCCCTCCTTTCTATTGTCATCCACATATCCGTCCAGAAGCTCACACCACCTTTCACAACATAAACCCCCGGCCTCTCCTTGTTCTTAAACTCCGGCTTGAACGTTCTTAGGAACTGCACCGGCCCCTTGTATAGCTCCATCAATGCGATGTCCTTCCCCAGACACACTCTCGCCCCATATCCAAAAGCCATGTTGTACTTATTATATTCCTTCACTTTCTCCTCACTCTCGAGCCACCGCTCAGGCCTGAACTCGCCAGCATCCTTCCCATAAACATTCTCGTCTCGGTGGACGAGCCACGGATTACACGCCACCTCCATGCCTTCAGGTACGAACTGGCCGTTCAGCTCCATGCCGCCCTTTCCGACCAGTCGCGGAAAGATATTGGGTGCGCTCGGGTAGAGCCGCATGGACTCCTTTACGCAAGCGACGTAGTACGGGCAGTGATCCATTACCTCGGCGTACTGCGGGATCTCAGAAAGGTGGCCAGCGCGAGTTGCGGCGTCGATCTCGGCCATGAGCTTCGAGTAGACGGACTCGTTGCATAGGATGTACTTCATTAGAACTTCGAATGCGGTGCCGGTGGTGTCGGCGCCGGCGAGGAGGACGAGAAGGATCTCGGCTTTGATGTAGTCCATTTCCAGGGGCTTGCCGTCTTCTGTTCTGGCATCGAGGAAGCTGTTGATAGGTCAGCCTGCCTTCCAGCTGCTGCCCCTACGTTTCCTGCTGAGGTATGCTCACGTTTGTAGTAAGTCGACTCGGCCGCCCACCTTCCCGGACTCCATATCCTTCTGCCTCTCCGCAATCAACCTATCCCTGAACCTCATCAACTTCCCAATCCCCGAATCCTGCTCCGGCGTCGCGACGAGGTACTTCCCCATCCACGTGCTCTTGACCCAGTACGTGAACGGATACAGCCTAGCCATGATGCCAAACGGCACCAATCCCTGGTGGAACCCCTCAATCAGCCCTCCCACATCCTTTCCTTCCTCCACGAATCCAAACGGCGCCCCAAACCCGATCTCAGACACAATATCATACGCCATGTAGATGGCCCACCAGTTAAACTCGAATTTCTGACCCGTGGTAGCGAACTTTTCGTCCAGTTTGCTGATCCAGTGTTTCATGCGAGTGTCGATCAGGGGCTCCATCTTCTTGATGTTGCTGAATGCATACGGCCCGGCTGCTACTTTGCGGAACTTGGCGTGGGTGCGCCAGTCTTGCATGTTGAAGAGGGACTCGGTGCTGCCGAATGAGCCCGTTATGTAGTGTTGGGTCTTGTTGGCTTGGCGATGGTATATGTCTGGTAGTTTTGTGGCGTCTGAGACAAGGAGTAGCGTTGGAGTAACGCGGATGACGGGGCCTGGCACGTTTGTCAATTAGAGCCGGTTGCCTATGCAGTCTGGGCTAGAGCTGTACCGTATTTCTTATGCAAGGCATACTCGAGCTCGCACTCGTCCTCTTTTACGTTGTGATAGGCGACCCACAGGCGTGTTACACTGCCCCAAAACGGGCCAGGGAACTTGGAGAGAGGGTGGAAGAAGCGGTAATAGGCTATTTGGTAGACTACCCGGAAGGCGATGTAGACAGAGAGCGCGAGGAAGAAGTTGCCCACGGTGAGCTTGGAGAGTATAGAGCTGCCCACGTTGCTGGCAGAAGCCATCTTGTCGGAGGTGTCGCTAGAGCTACAAGAGGCAGAAAAACGGTGATCCAGTTTGAAAAGACAGTAAGTGAGAGAATGGCAGGAATGTAGAAGTCAGAGAGGGAGAGATCAAGCAAAGCCGAGGATCCAACGGTGCCGCACTTCCTCGTGGCTACATTGACTAGCAATGCATGAAGCTTATCTGGAGGGGTATCCTGAGCCTCGGAGCCCAGAAGCAACCCCTCGGAGGCTTCATGGGAGCTTCCATGCCACGCTGGGCAACGGCTGATACCGAATGGTATGGATTGTCTCCGCTCTGCAAGAGACAGCTCAAGGGGGATGCTGCAGCTGCAAGGCTAATCCATGGCTCCTCGCCGGCTCCTGCAGAGAGTCAACCTGGCATTGAGGCCGCTATGCCAGGGTGCATTCACAGCGGGGAGCTGTGTGGAGAGGCCCAGTTGATGGACTTTGCTTTCGATAGGGTGACGCTTGGTGCTTCACATATCGACAGACATCGGATGATTCCCTAAAGGACCCTTGATGTTCCCTTGATATGACCCGCGCTGCGCTATGCTCCGCACCGATGTTCCGGCGTTCAAGTCGAATCTAACGACATCTCGCTCTTTTAATACATACCAGGCGCATTCCATACCGGCTGTGCCCCCGTCTATCAGGGACGGTCTCCAATGGCAGTGTGATCACCTCTCTGATGCACAATAGAAAGCTGCATTTCCCTGATGTGTCAATCTCGAAGGATGCTGCATTGCTTGGAACCGTCCGGTCCGAGCCAGCGGTTCAGCCGTGAATGAACCCTGCGGCGGAATCGGGAGCAGAAGCGAGAAGGCCGCCATTGCTCGAACTACATGTCACACTTGGACGCGAGCGCGCTTAAGACCACACCAGAGCTACGCCTGTGTTCATACCCTTGCCTCAACCTCAGGTATCTCCAAGCCACGATGTACTCCAGTATCAGTCATCGATTCTCCCCGTCAAGCGACCTATGCCTGACGCAGGACAAGGCGCAGTCGTTCAAGCGCTATGGGCTTGGGTAATCGGATGATCTATGCCAATATCTCTTCAATGTTGCTGGATGAGCTGATGCGAGGGGTGTGCGGTAGGCGGAAAGACATGGTGGTAACGAAGGCTGGAGCGTTCCTCATCTTATGAAACGCCATGGCAACTGCCACGCGGCGCTGGGCAGGCTCTGTAGCGTGCGTATGCACGGCGGTAGGGTAATCTTGAAAGATGCGTAGGTCTTGGTCTGGCCCGGCAGCTGCCATGCATCGCTTCCTTAACATTCCGACTATCTGATCCTTTCCGCTAGACCCGGCTATGTCCAGAGATCTCTAGCTATCGGAAAGAATCTGAGTACTCAGGTAGTCCCACCTACATACGTTCTTCCATCTCTATCACCTTTTCTGCCGGGTTTCCGTACTTTCGTCCTCGCTCGTTCCCCATTACTCTCGTTTCCTACACACAATCTGCGGCTGTCAGCTGCAGAGAGTCGGACAGCACCATGCTTCAAGGACAGAGACTTTATCTGAACTCCCTTGTGTCCGGAGGCCTAGGCTTCATCACTTTTGGCTGGGATGCAGGCGTTCTGGGGGGAGTCCTCTTGACTCCATCGTTCCAGAGTGCTATGGGCGTGCGTACAATCTGCTCCGGAGGTTTGACGGACGATAGATCTGACACATAGAAGTACCCAAGCGTCACGACAATTACCATGATTGCATCGGTGTTCCTTCTGGCGTCGTGGTTAGGCTGTATCATCGTCTCCATTGCTGGCATGATGATGGGACGGAGAATGTGGATCATTGCTGGCAGCATCACTCAGATTCTGGGCTCGATCGTGTCTGTTTCGAGTTTCGGCTACGGCCAGTTAATCGCTGGGAGGGTGCTGGTTGTAAGTCAACACAGACTCCGAGAGGGCCCTGGCGTGCACACATGTAGAGACAACCAAAGGGGAACTGATATCTTATAATAGGGCATCGGCAACGGCTTCTTGACATCTATGATCCCAGTTTACGTCGCCGAGATGGCTGTTCGGAAAGAAGATCGCGGTCGCGGTGTAAACGCCATGATTGCATGTGCCTCTGCTGGCACCGCACTGGCATACTGGACGTAAGTTCACCTTACCAAAGTAATAACGCCTCGTCTGATTACTGGCAGCGATTTTGGCATGGTCTTCAGGACTGGACAGGTTGTCTGGCGGTTCCCAGTAGCCTTCCAAATCTTCTGGGCTCTTTTGACTATTGGCACGATCTACTTCAATCCAGGTATGTGCCTACAGATATCGGCAACTGCCCACAACTAATCTCATAACCAGACACCCCTCGCTACTACTACGCGAAGTCGCTTCACACCGAAGCGGACGCACTGCTCTGCCGTCTCTATGCCACTGAGATATCAGATCCAGTCGTCGACGAAGCAAGGAAAGACATTCTTGCATCTCTAGAGCTCGAACGCGCCTCTACCGCCAGTCTGCGCATCAAAGACTTCTTCTGGGACACCTCAGACGTGCAAGCCGCACGCCGCATTCGCACAGGTGTCATCCTAGTCGGCCTCGCTTACCTCATCGGCACGAACATGATCTTCTACTATATGACCGTCATATTTCAATCGTACATTGGTCTCGCGCCACTCACAGCCTCAGGCCTCTCTGGCGCGGCTTGCACAATCCTGGCGATCGCCAACTTTGTGGGTGTCGCGTTCATGGAGAAGCTTGGGAGAAGGACATGGCTTATGGCCGGCGCGGTCGGTTTAAGTATCTTCATGGCGGCGTTTATCGGCTGCCTGGCGAACCCGGGCACAAAGACTGGCGCTGCGGCCGCCGCCATGTTATTCTTGTGGATTGTTTGTTTTGCACCTACGTGGGGTCCTGTTACCGTGATACTCCTCCCTTTCCCTTAATGGTTTCAAAATTGAAAAGAAGAGTTGGCTGACAAGCGTGATTCAGTATGTCTATGCCTCCGAGATTATGCCACTCCGCTACCGTCATCTCGGCTTCGCGCTCTCTATCTCAAGTCAATGGATCATGGCTTTCATCACCGTCTTTGCTGGGCCAATCGCTATTGCCGATCCCAAGGTCGGCTGGAAGACGTGGTTCTGGTTCTTGGTGTTCAGCATTGCCGCAGTGCCCTACGGTGAGTACATAATGCCCAAGTGGCGCTACTAGCGTAAGATATCAGTAGCTGACGTGCCTTTTCAGTCTACTTCTGCTGTCCGGAAACCCGCGGTCGTAGCCTTGAGGAGATTGATCTTATCTTCATGTCTGAGAGTGCTCGAGGAAGCGCAGCGGCCAGGCAACTAGAACATGGTGATGTTGTCAGCTTCGGTGACTTGGAGACTCCGCCGTCGATGGAAAAGACGAACAAGCGTATTGTTGTGGAAGAAGGTGTTAGTGATCAGCCACAACTACGGGCATAACCGTGTTGTGGCAATGAGAACTCCTGACAGAAAACTCTCGCTCCTGGCATTGAGAAGCCTCGACATACGCAGTATCCATCATCGATGATCTGAACAGGAATGATCTTAGCGCTTTGAGACTGCGGATGAACGGCTGATTGCGTAGCAAGTCATTTCGCTCCCTAGGGTTGAATCCGGAGCGGCGCGCCCAGGCGATATTCACGATACTTTCTACATAGCCTTCTCAATATATGATAGTCGCTAGCACTGTTCTCGTTGCTTGTGTGATTTGTGTTACTCGTATCTTGAGGGCATGACATTAACGAACAACTTCACGGCGGTCGTGTAGACGACGGATCTCATGTGCGATATATGACCTCAAGCTGACTCTAGGCAGCGAGTAAGCGGGCCTGTAGAATGGCTGGCCAGCTTGAAGCTCCTTTCAGTCATGCCGTCAATGCGCTGATCTTACGTAGATATCAATTTGCTTACATTTTGTGTGTAATATCTAGTTTAGCACAAACGAAGGTGGCGGAAGCGGGCTGGCAACTATTGAGCTGAGGGTGTCGTGTCCAAATGCTTGACCATTACAAAACAAGCCTACATAAAGTATAAGGGAGCGTTCGGTAGTCTCGGCGGAGCAAACCATAACAACCAACGTAAGATAAACGAGGAGATCGTTCAGACCACTCCGCTACCCAAGACACAAGATGCCGAATCCACTCCGCTCTCAACCACAATCCTTCCCCCTCATCGAAGGCGGATCTGGCTCATGGTCCGACATGGAGCGGGCTGGTAGCTTGTCCTGTCCGGTGGTGTGCCTCTCTTCGTGGGAGCTGCATGAACATTTCAAATTCAAGCTAAACAGCATCAGCTTACGCTTCTGGTCCTGTCAGACCCAGTTTTTCGATAGTCAGGCCTCCCATGCCATGGCGGCACCGAGCAATCACTTCCCCGTGCAAGTTTCAGCTCAAACGGCGTCCCTGAGCCGTGCTTGACTGAAGCTAAGCCTTCCCGGTTCGCGGGCCGCACCTGTCAAACGGCCCAGCACGCTGCACCAGCCGCACCAGCCGGCAAGGAACAGCCTGCAAACCGTTCCTTGCGGGGACGGCCGTTACAGGTACAAGTGTCCAACGCCTCCGATTCGCAGGCACCATCGGGTGTCCAAGAAGGCTTGACTAAACGCCTTGAAGCTCAATCTAAAACCGTGATCCTCAGCATGCTCAGGGAGGCGAGAGCAGCGATCGCCGGGGCTCGTACGAGTTCCAACACTCCCCAGATAGCGAATGCATCCGAACCGCGATCATCAGGGCCATCTCGTCTCGATGATGTTCTGTGATCCTGTATCAGCAGCTTCAGGACAGCCCATCTGTTCGCGTATGGCAGAGCTATGTCCTCCTTCTGACGGGCCCTGGCACAAATCGTTCCTTCAGGCTCGAACTGGTGTAGACGCTAAGACCGACACAGAGGACGGATCACACCATCCGACTGGAAAGGGTTTTGAGAGCTTGTCTAAGGGATGGCCAAGTGTGCTTCGCGAGCTCCATGCTCGATCTACATCATTTCTCAAGCACCAGATAGCGATGCTACCTGGTATCGTGGCACAGTCTCAACTACCCCATTGTTTTAATGCCGTATGTCCCAGGTTATCTCTCATCACTTAGTCTATCGTCTCTCGTATCTTAGTCTTGTCTGTTTACTGCGTCCGGTATTCAGGCCTCTTGGAGCGTTGTACCGTAGACCGTAGGAAAGAAAACTCCTCAGCATGTCCACCCCGCCAGGATACCACGATGATTCCGCTGGCCCTACTGTGATTACTGTAGCCGTTGTTTTCGGTGTTCTGACCACCGTCGTCGTATCCGTTCGGTTAGCCACGCGAATCTATGTTGTCAAGTCTGTTGGAGCAGATGATGGTAAGTTCCCTGTAACAATTCCTCCGGAGAATAAGTACTGATATCATGCAGCGCTGATTGCCATAGCTGGCGTTCGTCCCCCAAATTTTTCTACAAGAATGCCTCAACTGACCCCTGCAGGCTTTTTCTTGGGTGTTTATTACAGTGACGATCCTGTGTAAGTCTGTCCACAGAAACCCTCGTTTAGCTCTAGGCAGCAAACTGATAATTCGTAGCCGTTAAGCATGGGCTAGGCGATCACATAGAACATGTAATGTCGCGGGGCATGGATAATCTATCAAACTACGGCCAGGTATGAGAACGCCGTATTTTGGCGTATACACCAAACCCCTAACTATCTACAGCTTGTTTGGTTTTCTTCAATCTTCTACCTCACCTGCCTCTTCTTCATCAAAGCCTCCGTCCTAGCCCTCTATATGCGGCTCGGCGACCATCAGCTCCAACGCCTATCCATAGTCGTCCTTGCCATCTGTATCGCTCAAGCGCTCGCAAACGTCCTCGTCTGCATATTTCAATGCTCGCCTATCCCCGCTGCATGGGACATGCGGATTACCGAGAAGGAATGCGTCAACATCAACGCCTTCTACCTCGCCAATGCGGCCGGCAACATCCTGACGGACATCATGGTGTACACCCTGCCCATCCGGCTCGTCTGGAAGCTTCAGGTGCCGCCAAAGCAGAAAGTCGCGCTCGTCGTGATGCTGTGTCTAGGTCTATTGTACGTTCCCCCCTGGCACCTCCTGACCCGTTTTCAACCCTACCACACATGCAACCGGCTTAAGCTAATAACCTCCCACAGTACCTGCATCTCCTCTATCATCCGCATAACCTACATCCCCATCATGCTCAAATCCCTCGACGCGACCTACGTCATCAGCGGGGCGATGTACTGGTCCGTAATCGAGACCAACGTCGGGATCCTGGCCGCCTCAATTCCATCCTTCAAGGCGCTCGCGAAGCGCTACCTCCCGCGTCTGCTGGACGAATACTACTCCAACGACGACGGGAGCCGCAGCCGCAAGTACGCCCGCGGGTCCAGGACCAACAACTCCAAAAAGACAAGTAGCAAGATGGGGTCGCGTCACAGGATGGGCACGGATGGGAGGGAGGTGCTTTGTATGGATGAGTTAGCCGGGTCGAAGGGGAAGCATGGGATTGTCACCAATATTGATTTGCAGAGCGGGAACAGCAGCGAGGAGAGGCTGAATGTGCCGGATGGAAAGATCATGGCGAGTACGCATATTTCGACGCATGTGGAGGGCAACAAGAGCGATGCGGAGAGTTCGTATGAGGAGGGGTTGGCGCCGAGTCTTAGTAGCAAGTGCGTGCATAGGGCCTCTGCTGTTTGAGGACTCAAGGCTCTAGCCGTGAGTGTTGAACAAACAGCCTTTTAGGGCGATATTCGATTTGGGTCTGTTAGGGCCCCCTAGTACGATACGGGACAGATGCTGTTTTCTTGGTTAGCGAGGAGCCTTGGGTGTTTGGCTGTTTTGGCGTTGCTGAGGCATCTATATCCTATTAGGATAGGGATACCCTTCGTAGGCAGTCGCCAGATGATCTGTACTTAAAGGCAAGCTACTTCATCCAAGCACTCTTGAAGCCCACCTCTGGGCAGTGGCACACTACACGCACGTGGCTTCGACGCCTTTAAGGGTCCACTCGTGTCCACTAGCTCGGAGATACAGCTCCTCTGCGATGATATACAATCGCCAACAACCAACCCTCTCCGTCGGATATGGTCATTACCAAAACCGAAAGAATAGGAAAGACGGACACGTCAAATGTTGACTTTGTGTCGCAGGCCCACTTCTTCCAAGAACGAAGTACAACAGCGGCTGAGCGCCGCTGGACTTGATGACACAAGAAAAGAGAACTCGTTGAGCGCGTTAACTGAGGGGAGTTCGGCCACGAGTGTCGCCATGCAATCCAGTCCCATACTGAAAGTCATCCAGGCTACTATGACTGCGACTTTGAACACTCGAATGGCTGGATCCCCAGAACGAAAGTCCCAACGAAGACGATATTAACCGCCACTGATAGATGATGTCGCTAAGAAGTAACGTACTGTCACTTCAACAGCAACACCTCCGGGCGTTGTGAATAGCGTCGCGCTGTGCGGGACGTACTGTCGTCACGTGACAGGGTGCTATCTGCTTGAGATGAGATATCCCTTGTCGAAGAACACTTCGCGAAGGGGCAGTTCACTCCATGGGTGATATGATTCTCAAGGCAATGACTGCGTTAAAGCAGCCGTGCCATGCCACCAGTGACCTCTCCCCCCAATTTCAAGCGGTGTCGAACTGCGAGGGTGCCCGGTCAGCCAGTATCCATGAGACTACGCCCGAAAGGAGGTCGTACCACTATCTTTCTTCTCCCCAAAGCTCACCTCAGGCGCAGGAGCAGTAGGCGCCCAATACCAAATCCTCGCAACCCAACACGCAACCAACGTATCCCTACTCCGCTCATCCATCTCCTGGCTCAGCTTCAGCAGCGGCGGCGAAAACTCGTCCCCCTCCCTCGTCTCCAGCGCCACTGCCCTGCCCTCCTCGTCCTCCCAATCCAGCCCCACCCGCCCCTTCCGGACCCAGTACAGCATCTCGCGCCGCTTATCTCGCATCCAGTACACCCGCCATCGCCCGAAGGAGTAATCAACCCTGATCTCGCCCGACGCGCCCACGAGCCGGATCGCGTTGTTCCAGCGGTCCATATATAGCGTGTAGAGCGTCCGATCGTTCTCAAACTTCATGGGTGTTTGCGGGTTCGTGACGATGCGGCGGCTCTCGGAAGACGTGAGGCGCCGGATCCGCAGCTCGCGCATGTTGTGGTCGAGGGTTGTGGAGAGTTGGTAGCGCGCTTCGCCTGAGGTGACGGCGGCGCAGATGAAGGTGCCTAGGATGCGGAAGTTGGTGTTTGAGGTGTTGAGCGCGGTGTAGTCGGGCGGTGGGGGGAGGGATGCTGCTGGCTCGGTTGATGCTGCTGGTCTGCGCGTGGAGGCGTTGGATGGTTCGGCGATGTCTAGCATGGAACGGCGGCGGTTTGGCGGAGCTGCTATATCTAGCATAGAGGGGCGACGGTTGGGTGGTTCTGCTGTCGAAGGGCCATTGTTGGATGTGGGTGGCTCCGTATATGGTGGTGGTGGTTCTCGATTTTTGCCATGTCTGCTATCTTGAGAGGTATCCATTGCAGCTGGGGGACTCGGCCGGGGACCGAATACAGTGGTGCTGAGGTGAAGATGCTGTTTGTTCCAGTTGCCAACGTCGTCTGAATCCGGAAGCTTAGAGATATGTACCTGCCACGCTTGTGGTCCGCTGAATGCTCGTGTCAGTCTGGCTCAATCATTTCGTAGTACGTTGCTGAACGGGGTAGCATAGCAGTAGGTGTCTCCCAAACTTCTATGCTATCAACCCCTCTCGCCGTAATCACCTTGTACATGGCTTGCTAGAAGACACAGTCGATATCCGGCGCAGCATGCGTGATGACGGCAGGGCTTGGCGGGTGAGGCTTGGTGTTTCATATACCTACGCTTCCCGAATCGATGCTGTACAATGGACAACAACAAGATGATGAATCTGTTGTGCTTACTTCGCCGTGTGCTAATATCACAAGCATCAAACTATCCTTTCTGTAGCACAGGATATGTGTTTCTCTGTAGAAAGAGCTGGAACGTCGCTATGGTAGTACTTCATCTCACTACCGACATTGCAGTAATGGAAATTGGAATGTACGGCTGTTCCGATACGGTCACGATATATAACTGGCCAATTGCTAACTCTGAATCCGGAGCGTCTAATATTCGAGCGTCGAGTTGCCTTCGCGCTGGACTTGTATAAACTTTCGACGCGTACACGTTCGAAGCGCGGTTTAGCAAATCTCACCGGACTTCGTCGTTCTGCGCGAGGGTTGGTTTACCCTCATGGGAGGTGGTACTTATGAGATACGCTGGATGCGTACTGGGAAACCGTTCTAAAAGCATAGCAATGGTGTATTGATAGTCGCGTACAGCATCTTGTAAGTTAAACTCATTGCTCTTTAAGCACTTGACCAAGTGTCAGATCAAAATAGACAACGTGCTCTCTTCCGCTGGTAATGTCGTTGTTCGACGAATATCGGAGCACGGAAACATAAGATGTCTGCGCGAAGTAGAAGACTCATCGAAAAGCAACATGCAAGAGAAACCTGAGCTTGTTACTGTCCACGTATGCAACCGGACCCCGACGACTAGCCAGGTGCCCAACGCGATCCACCCCGAACGCCCTTCTGTTATTGCGTGCGCCAGCCCTAGTCCGCCATTGTCCCAGCCCACAACGCCTGCATCTACCCCCAGGGAACTCCACCTATATCACCCAATTACCCAATTACCCAATTACGTGCGCAGCCCGTGTATCCCAGACCCATTACCCCCTCACGGACACGTCAAACTCCTCCTCCTCTGCCCCCCCATCAGCAACCTCCTCTGCCCCCTCACAACCGCCCTAACCGCATCCCTCTGCTCACTGCTCAACGCATTACTCAACACAACCGCGCCCCAACACTGCCGCACCAGCCGCTCCAACAGCTCCTGCTCCTCCCTGCACAACCTAAGCTGCCGTCGCGAGAATGTCGATTTGCGGATGCGAAGGCTGCCGCCGGTATTCAACGTATCCGTAGCTTCAATCCCGGCATTGTTGTTGTCAGCCTCGGTGATTATGAGGAGCGGTATTGACGACATCGGCGTCGAGAAGTTGCGCTTCGATCGCAAGGGCGATGAGAGAGGCGAGGTGGAGGTGGAGGCGGTGGGAGAAGTGACGAGGATGGTAAGGTCGGCGCATTGGGCTATGAGCGCGTGGATCCCGGTCTCTAGAAGTTGCGCGCGGGCGAAGATGTGCTCCCAGAAGTAGGGACCCCAGAAGGTGTCGTTCTCGACGGCGTGCTCGAGGGCGGGGAGGAAGAAGGAGAAGCTCGGGAGGGGACTGGTGGAGGGGGCGCTACGTGGGAACTCTAAGGCGGTTGCCAGGGAGGCGGGTGTGGTATCGGTTTCCGACGATGAAGATATCAGCGTCGCGGTGATGGCGATGCGCAATGTCGATTCGGTGGATAGAGTATTTAGCACCGCGCAGGCGGGGCAGCCGCGTGTATAGCACCAGTCTTCTTCGTCGCTAAGCAGGCATTGTAAGAAGAGGAATGCGCTCCTGCCATCGCCCCTAAACGCCAGTTCCAGGTCGTCGGGCGAAATTGAGCAGAGTGCGGCTTGTGCAAGAGCGGTTGCGCGGTTGTAGAGCTGAACAATGGGTGTTATCAGCGCATGGATAATGTCCCGTTGCAAGATCCATGTTTCTAGTGCGGAATGGTCGGTGGGTTCGTGAGAGGAGCAAAATCTGTGCGAGGAGACCGTCAGCAGATGCGGGTTGAGCAGCGCGGCAAGACTTACGAATTTCCGGAGGTCTCCGCTAAATATCCTCGTAGCATCTGGAAAGCCTCGGACCTCTCCAGCGCAGCGACGTTCTCATGGGGGATGCCGAAGAGTGGCATCTTGGGCAGAGCAGAGCAAGTTACGGAGCCCATTGTTTACGGCAAGAAGCTCAGCGAATATTGAAACATTAAACGCTTTAGTAGCTCTCAGCATTGAAAGGAAGCGCAATATGTAAATGAACGAGCGAACGAAGCGTGTCTGGAGAAAGTAACCACACAACCCGGGGACAGGAGAATGAATGTAGGGTGGACGAGGGTCAAATAGCTCAAACTTAGATCAGAGTCGTGTTTCCCGACGTCCAGGTCAACAAGTGGCAGAGTGGCTTAGAGACAAGCATCGGCCTCGAGAAATGGTGGCGCAATATTTGATATCCGGTTACCAGGGTAAAGTAAACTGTTCCGTGGTTGACTCGGGGCTCGGAGTGCGCAATGAATGCTCAAGAAGAGAAAGGTCAGACGTACGAGGGAAAACGATGAAATGTTTGAGGCGATTGTCGCTGCTTTTCGAAAGACTTGAATACCTTAAGTGACGTGGTTATCGCCGATCCAGCAAGTCCAAAGATAGGGAGAGCGACACGGGCTATCGTTTCATCGACTCAGGGGGGAGACACGAGATTTGGGGGACCGGTGCAGCCGCCGTTTTCCATTAGCAAGCGTGCCCGGAATCCGCGAATCAACGCCAGCAGATAAAGGTTCAGCCATGGCGCGCGTTCGGGAAAACAGCAAGCCACTGAGCGCGCCGGCACCATCACGGCTGCCCAAGAAGACACCGCAGGATGGTGCGAGATTTAAGATGAAGCAATGTCGGAGTATGGTGGAAGTTGATTTGATGGACATCAGTGGTGGCTGCTCGTGTCGTGCGACAAAAACGGGAGCGGCAGGAACGCGGGAGATCTCCAGGGCTTGCACATGCTAGATTCATCCGCGCCTCTCATTTGCGAGATGGGACGACCGTTACCTAGGGTATGGGGACTCTGGGCAGCTAGGAGTATGCTCAGATACTGCAAGGCAGAATTTCCATCTATGCGGCCATAATCATCGATCCTTTCAAGCCCGATGCCCATCGGTGTTTGGGAAAATTCTCTCATCGTTTCCGACCACCCTAAAGCCAAGTCTCATGCCCCTGCGTGCGTTGATGACGCCATCATATTAACGGCGCGCCGTTCGGATCCCTAAGGTCCCACTATGCTAGGCAACGGTGAACGTTGGACGAAGTTTTAAAGCAATATATCAGCAGCAGGAGATCATCACATTCCGTAGAAGCAATCAAAGAGTCTAAACCAGCATGTAATATTATCAAGCAAGGCCGTCTCCACACCACCGGAGATCTATCCTCGCTCAGCAAGAGCCTAATCACAAGCCCGTCTAGCTGTTTACAGAAGAAGACCAATGCAAAACTCCCATCAGATGCCCATCCAAACCCAAGGCGCAGTATATCTACATCACCCATCCCACACCCACCAAGCCCCAGCACCAGAGACCACTATATTACAAAACCCGTACGCCATCCTTGTCACACCACAAACTTATCTATCACCCCGCAACCCCTCCCTCTCAAAAGCCCACTACTCTCCACCCCTTCCTCCGCCGAAACGGATACGAAGGGCACCGCCACCCGCGGGCTAAAGCATCCAGGCAGCAAATCCCTCCACAAAGGGAGAGAATGCCGCCATCGGAGCAGGGCATCCGGGCAGCCACAAGGGCCGCCAACAGAGCAGCCAAAACGCGGGTGTGGAGCGGGGATATCTGCGTGGTCAGTAGTGTGCTCTCAAGAGATCAGGTTCGGCGGCGATGATGTTATGTGTTGCGCTTAGGCGGCCAGGCCAGTAGCCACAGGAGTAATTGCAGCGTTGGCGTTAGCATTGTTGGCACTGTTGCGCTGCCACTCCGCGAAACGGTTTTGGAAGCTCGTGAGGGCGCGTTGAGGGAAGTCGGCGGGCTGTGCGGCGAGGGCGGCGCGAACGGCGGCGAGGACCTCGGGGCTGGCTGATACGGGCTCCGGCGCTGGGAAGTCGAAGATGATGTGGGGGGTGTTTTGCTGGATTGCGCTTGTGAGAGGGGCGCGGACGGCGGAGTCGATGTTGAGGGGGGTGGCTGGTGGGAAGGCGAGGGAGGGTGCTGGTTGCTGTGGAGGAGTATAAGCGGAGACGGTGGCAGGAGGCGCGCTGGTCGGCTGGGTTGCTTCGATAGGACCAGCGGAGGCTGCCTGCTCTATAGTCGGAGGTAGCTGCTTCTCTGCCTCGTTGAAAACGTTAACACCACTAGCTGTCTGGATCGTTGGGGTAACGCCCTGGTTCAGCAGGCTGTCACCCAAGTTCTGCGTGTTTGCCGTCGCGTGGAAATCTTCTGCTCCATCGTCAGAAGCGACTGTGGAAGTCGAGAGCCGGCTCGAAGCGCGTAGGCCGCTAGGGATCTTCGGCTTGTGCTTGTCAGCGACGGCCCTCTGGCGGGCGATTGATTCTGCAAGTGAGCCTGATGCAGCTGAGGGTTGTGCAGCATCTTTTACTGTCGTCAACGCTCCAGGTAGCGACGCGTGTGCCGGCTTCGGTGCTTGGGGCGGCTCTTGCGGTGGTGGAGTCTGCTGAGCGTCGTGGAGTTCTCGCAGTTTTCGGGCTTCTCGCTCTTCTCGAAGTTCCCGAGCTTCCCTCTCTTCGCGTGCTGTGTTTCTTCGTATGCCATCGGGATCTTTTCGTATGCGCACTTCTCCAGTTGCTCGGGTAGCATTGTTCTTGCTCGGTTCACCGAATGTCGAGGTTTTGGGGACGCTGCTACCAAAGTTAGGATGTTTATATAAGACCCAATCTTCGAATGAGATCGGTATGAAGGGTTCAAAGACGGGAGGTGGGCGGCCAGCCGCAAGGGCACATCCCGTTAAGAGGCGTTGAACGTCTTGGTAGTTTACTAACCCTTTAGCGTTGAACTCCTCGCACTCATATCGATCCTGCGATTCTATCATCTCTTCCGTCACCGAGATGTCCGAATCCTCCTCGTCACTACCTTCAGGCACCGCAAATACGCCTGAGCCCTTGATGTGGCCGGTCTTTCTGAGCTTCGCCTGGAACTCTGCTTCTTCTGACGAGGTTCGCATCGGAGGCGGCGCAGTTTCCTGGCCGGACGGGCTCGTAGCTGCTTCTTCATCGGCCTCATACTGCTGGAATAAGTTAGGATTCCAGCCCGGGTCTCCAGGACCAGCTGCTATGCTTCCATAGTACTCCGTTGAGGTGACACGGTGACCTGGAGGTGGTGCGGGTCGGGAGAAAGCCGCCTGCCTCCTGTTTTCGGCTTCTTCTTCCTGCTTCCTGCGCTCTGCTTCGAGGCGATACTTCCTTGCCCTCGGAGTCTCACGGCGGCGCACTGGGGTGTTTTGCGCGGGCTGGGGAGCGAACTGCGGAATCTGGTCGCCATCATCTGCGCGTGTCGATTCGGTCCGAGCCTTCTTCTTGATCCGTGGAACTTCCTCGCCGGGCGAAAACTCAATGTAGTCTTCACCGTCGATCTCGATGATCTCGCGTTGACCATAGCCGCCAGACCGTGGATTTGGAATGTATTCTAGGTCGTCGACACGGACCCGGCGCTTCTGTCCGACCTGCTGCTGCTCGAGAATTTCATCGTAGTCGTCCATCGCCTTCTTCTTACGAGCTTTGTTGGCTTGATCAACTGCGGCACGGCTGTCGATATTGCGGCTGCGCTTGTCGGCGTTCTTCTCGCGTGGTTTCACCGGCTGGGTCGTCATGCCTCGTCTTCGAGTCTGAGGCGCCGACTGGGGCACGCTCGCCTTCTTGTTGTGTTGTGGAGTAGGGGTCACTGGCTCTTCAGGACTGTGCTGTTGTGCGCCGGCAGTAGGGCTTGACTCGGCTCCGTCTTCAGTACTGGGCTGAGTTGTGCGACCGATGAACCTAGAAACCTGTTCGGTGAAGAAACCTAATAGGCCTGTGCGCCTAGAAGGAGGTGTTTCTCGGGCTGAAGTGGATATGAGAGCACCCGACATCATATGCTGATGCAGAAACAGATCAGCTAAATCATCGTTTTTACCACAGTCAACAGTTGCAGTGAAGTATAAACATACCTGATCAGCGGTTGAATCCGCGTTTTGACGGGAAGAGTCATCCTGCCCGCGTGAAGTATCACCGCCGGTCATCTCAGCGTCATTCATATTCTCATCCTGCGCATTTTGGCCGCTCTGCTCATATTCGCCTTGGTGCTCTTCGCCTGCCTCGGCTCGGCGCGCACGCTCGGCGGCCTTCTCCATTTCTTCCTCCTCCTTTCGATGGGCTTTTCGCTCCTTTTCCTTTTCGGCCATCTTCGCCTTCTTCAGAGCTTCGATCTTCTTAAGCTGGTCAGCTGGACCGCTAAGATACGCCCATTTCCCTTCTTCGCTTGGAGGGTCAGGCCTTGGCTCTGCGATCCAGTCCCTCATCCTCTTCTGCCGCTCGAGCTCCGCCTTCTTCGCTTTTCTTGCCTGCTCTTTCGCCGCTTGTTCTTCTGGCGTGTCTTCCTCGTCATCCGAGGGGATGCTGTACATCCGAGCGCTGCGATTGAACAGGCCGTTGCGCTGCGAGCTTCGTTGAGGTTGGGTTGCAGAAGGCTGTTCATCATTCACAGACTCAGCGTCTAGCGCAGATGCTCGACGCTTTCTCGAAGGCCGGTGCGCATCTGACCGCTGTCTTGGCGGTTCTGTGGACGGGACTGTGACAGGAGCATCTATCGGCTCGGTGGAAAAACTGCTGAAGAATGGAGTCAGAAAGCCAAACCTTCTAGACGTATCCTGCTGCGGAGTCGTGGTCTCCAGAACGCGTGCCCTCTTCGCTGGACGTTCAGGTGGTTCGGTGGGTCGCTCGTGAGAAGCAATTTCGGGACCAGCGGCATCGGCGACGTCGGGTCCGTGCTTGGCGTTTGTCTTTGAAGGTCTGTTAGTAATGGGTGCTTTCTTTGGCGAGTCGGGTTTGGTGCTCGCAAGAGCTCGATCTATATATTCTATAGTAAGCCTCCCCTCTGTATATAATGTGCGTAATTGTATAAGTTGTTGGTGCACAGCGCTGAGATTCGACGCATTTATGCGTGCATGATCTGCCTTCATTCTGGCGACAAGTGCATCTTTTTCGGCATCCTTCTGGGCAAGAAGGATCATGATGTCATGTTGCAACTCGCCCTTCCTAATTGCCCTTCGGATGGCTTCTTCTTTGAGATGGATGGATGAAGTGCTTGTGACACCGCGCATAGGGTGAGTTTTGATGAAAGCTGAAATCTTACGCTGAGTGTCTCTGCTAACCGCACGGCGAGCTTGGACAGCTTCCGCAACTCCGTCAACTTCGACAACACCGCCAGCTGCGACAACCTCGCCCGCTTCGCGTTCTTCGTTAGTCTCAACGCCTTCATCGGGTTCGATAACTTCATCAGCTTGGACGACTTGATCAGCTTGGATGGCTTGGACCGCGCCGGAACCTTCATCATCTTCCACAACATCATCATCTCTCGTAACGTCATCGGCTTCTACAACTCCGTCGGCTTCGATACCTTCATCGTTGCCCGAAGCATCCGCCTCACTGTCGCTGAGAATTTCAATGACCTGGGACTGCGACGGTTGCGCCTGCGGTGATGTGTCGTGCGAAGCCGCAGGCGGTAACGTTGCGATAAGTTCCGGCTGAACGGCCCCAAGCTGTGGGTACCTGACTGTATCATCTTGGTTTTCCATCTCTTCTTCCTCATCTGTGATTTCCACAATCTCGTATCGTTGTTCGTCTTGGACCGACCCATAATCTTCAGACTGCTCAGAAGACTCCTCGGTGGCGGATCGAGACAGCGACTGGATGTCGTATTGCGCTTCGTCGTGGCCTTCGTCATAAATGTGTTCTTCTTCTCCGCGGAGCTCATCGTGCTCTTCGGAGAGATACTGCGACTCCACTTCGTATTGCGTGATAGTAGATTGTTGAACAACAGTGACTTCCTCGACCACTTCTGTTTCCGGAATCTCTTCGGCGTCCTGAGCCACTTCGATCTCCTCAACCACTTGAACTTGCTCGACCAGCTGTACTTGCTCAATCACCTGAACTTCGTCTTCTTCATTGATTGCCGCCGGGGTCTCGGCATCCGTCATCTCCTCTTTAAATCTTTCTGCGGTAGCCGCCCCAGTTTCCGTGAACCCAGTGTCCAATGGCGGATCCTCAACCTCGGCTGGGTACGAGTAGGTGTCACCTTGCGACGCCTCCGCAAACAGCTGGGCTTGTGCTTGTTCGTCATCGTCTGCGGCCCGGTACGACGCGCTGAACTGAGAGCCGCCGAACGATTGCGACGCGGTTGGGTGAGGTTCGTTGGACGAGGCGCTCTCGGCGGCGAGGGTATGGTCGGTTGCTTGGGAGACGGGCTGTGTGTCGGATCGCTGCGAGGCAGTCTCAGCCTGCCTTGCCTTTCGTCCGCGCTTCTTTGGCGGAATGACACTGTGTTCTGGTAGGGGTGATAGGGGCTGGAGTTTGGCTGTCGACCTAGTGCGACGGGTGGCAGCGTGCGTTGGCTGAGACGAGGCGTTAGATCCTGCCGAAGAGCCGCGTGTGGTGCGTTCAACGTCTGTAGACTGCGAGCGGGACCTTGCGCGCGTCATAGGAGCGTCTTGGCTGGGTGTGGAAGCTGCGTTGCTTGAGCGGGTTGTTCTCGTGGTTCTGGGCGTGGCCGGCGGGTCGGCGCCCTTAGACTTCCTCGACTTTGGCGGCATGGCGTCAGCTTTGCGCAGATGCTTCGAGAATCTGGCTGGCTGCTGTGAACGCGGGCTCAGAGTAAACGGAAGCTGTACTTGGAGAACTGCGAAGTTGAGCGTGCAATGCGCGTGCTGTAGTTCCGCCGCTGAGGTTGGAGGGAGATGGAGGAGCCCAAAGGGCGGCAGAGCTTAAGAGCACGACACAGTTGCTAAGGAAACAACATGACGAGAAGAAAATCTGTGATCAATGTTGTGAATTGGATGACGCTGCGGTGAAGTCGGCGTTATGAGCTTTACTTCCGACATCGTGAATCGTCCGCGAAACCAAACATCGGTGAAGGGTTTTTCCGAACTGACAGCGGGCCGCCAAGCCTCGACCGGTGAAGGTAGAGATATCACCTACGGAGCACAACTAGTGTAAAGAAGATGTTCGTGGGTTATGATGGCAATAATGACAGTGTATTTGGCAACTCATTGAAGTGTTTAATAAGCTTTTCGTAGCGTAGAGTAATGATAGGGGAATCTGCTGGCCGAGAGCGGTCTCAAGATCCCCTATACTTTGTTCGAGTATGATGTACACCAATGACTGTCTATAGATCTTCCCTTCCTCTTCAAATTCGCTCTCCCTTGTGGGCTCCTTTAGTGCTTCGGAGGATGCTTTGGATATTGCGTCACTCTTCTCAATTTCCATCCCGAAACCATCCCGTCTCTTCCGAAGGTTTGCTTTCAAGCGATCGCGTTGGGAGCATCCATGCCCAACCCCAATCGAGGCCACTCTGACGGTGATGCACAGATTTACGCGGATGCTCAAGCATATGTCTTCGCACTGATCTCACTCTGCTTTTCTAGACGCAGAGCGGGAAGCATAGCAATCTGCCAAGATGCTTCCGTCCGAATGACTTACTACCATGACGATAACGAGCTTACGACGGCCACAACGCCTTGCAGACAAATGTGCGAATGTGAACCCTGTAGGTCCTCCAATGCTATCGGGCGTTGAGGATTCTGAGTCGAAGCCTAGTCATAATGATCGAAAAGCACACTGATGCTCTCTCCGTGATGTACTCTCCGGATAGCCTACGCTCGGTCAGCTGATTGAATGTAACAAGATCTCTCATGAGCCACTGACCTCAGCAAAGACGTGCCCAATCTCCAACACCTCGAGCTTTGGGCACTTCCTCTCGTTTTCCGTCTGATCCACGCTGTTCGTGACAACGACTTTGTCCAGCGCACTGGCGTTGATGCGCTCAATTGCATCTCCACTGAGCACACCATGCGTGACCAGCGCATACACCTTCGTCGCGCCCTCCTTCTTCAGCAGTTTAGCGGCTCTAGTGATGGTGTTGGACGTATCTGCAAGGTCATCGATAAGGATGGCCGTGCGGTGCGCGACGTCTCCTACAAGCATCATCGTGGCGTTCTGTCGCTCTGTGATCTGCGTCGGACGACGTTCCTTTCGCATGGATCAGCTATCACCTCAGGAGCATTGCAAAAGAAAAGACAGAACAAACCTTGTGAATAAGAGCAAAGGGCATGCCAAGCGCGTCAGCAATAGCCGTCGCACGTTTCGCGCCGCCCGCATCCGGACTCACGATTACCGCCTCGCGGTAGCCGGGTATGTTGTATTGCACGTACTTCCTGAGCAGATGCCTGCCGTAGAGATTGTCCACTGGTATATCGAAGAAGCCTTGGTATTGCGGATCGTGGAGATCGATGGTTATGACATGATCCGCCCCAGCACAAGTGATCAGATCCGCGACCAGTGTTCCCGGATGCGCAACCCACTGCTTGTAACCCCGTTGCGGTTCGAAGTGCGGCGGATTCGCGACGTGTGTGGCCGAGGCGGGATTGTCCTGGTGTCCATTGACAAGTGAAGTCGACGTCCCCCGTTCGCGGCCTGCAAAGTGCGCCTGCTTTTCGGAGTCGAAGGTGCTGCTTCGGCTGCTCTTGCTGAATCCGTCTACGAGATTGCTGGGTTTGGTAGGGCTGCTGTGAGACGACCCACCGTGCCGCTTTTCGTCGATTTGCAGTTTAGCGAGGTGCTTGTGGATGTCCGCTCCGTTGCTCAGGCCTGCGCTTTGCTGCCCTCCTGGATATGGCGTCTGCGGCCTACTGTCAAACGTGTAGGTGCCGTTGGTATGTACCTGGCCTGGAAGCCTTGCAAGAGGAGCGCCGACTTTGTTATAGGGTATGTCGCTCTGCCGGGAGTATGGGAAGAGCGGGAGGACGACAGTGACGCGCTTGGCGGACGCCGTTTTGCATGCGCTGATCAGGATGAGAACTTCCATGAGCATGTCGTTGACTTTGCCGCCGCCATTCTGGCTGCAGCCGCCTCCGGATTGTATGATGAACACGTCCTTCCCGCGAACGGATTCTTCGATCTCGACTCGAGTCTCGCCGACAGAAAATTTGCTCAAGACTCTCTTCGCTGGTGCAATACCAAGGTGATCGCAGATGGTGTTGGTCAGTCTAGGGTGACTCGACCCTCCAAGGACTACAATGTTCCGGACCATGATGGCAGTATTAAAGAATCCTTGCGCCGGCGGAGTCTAGGGTCTTCTTGAGGTCCGAGATGTAGGTAGTCGTGTGCGACAGTCGAGCCTAAGGGATACCAGAGCTTGCCGTTGGACGAAAACTTTTGCTCTACGTGTGAACTTCGGAATTAGTCTCAATAGACGCGAGAGGTAGAGGAGAGGGCTAGAGGCGGTTGAGGAAGGTCAGAAGCCAGCATGGTGAATTGCGTGCACTCCACACCCGTCTGAGTATAAGCAAACCCAAGGCGGTCCTGTGAAAATTGGCGAAGGCTTGCTTGCAACCTCGGGAGATTTCGTCACCGCCAACGGCTGCGGCTCGTGCTTGGCGCCGCCGACGTCGCCTGTTGTTCCCCGCAGCCATCAAAGAGAATGGCACAGCCGCTCTAGATTGCTCGCGTGCGTAGCAGCAGTGATTCTCCCATCATTCTAGGAACTTAGATCCCTGATTCCGTTTCAGTACAAGTATGTACTTGTCTGGCGCAGACTCCTTATACCCCTGAGAGCAATCTTATCACGTGATAGAGACAGCATATTCAGGATGAATCTACTCAGGGGGCGCCTTGAGGCGGACAATTGTTTCACTGGAGAAGCGGTGGCTCCGAGACGGATGTACGTGACACATCTCAAGCACAAAGGTCGAGCGTGACTAGTAATGCGGCACCGCTGGAGACTAGTCACATCACGGTCATCACGACCCCGATGAGACCGAACATGAGGAGCGGACTTGCATCTCCTCTGTGAGGCTACAGTTGCTACATATGAATCATGCACAGTATTCGATAATTCATTGCCAAGGGTCGCTAACATGTGGGACCAACCACAACACTATCTTTGCCTGCAACATTGATGGCCACCGGATATCCTAAAGGCGTGCGAAAGGAGTGGCCTCCATAGCGATCTTTCTCTGGAGTATAGGCACCATACCGCGAAGGATCCCACCGCTGTCTTCTCTCTTCCTACACAGCACTCGGCCGGAGCCGGTTGACCGCCAAGAATGGCCACAGCTCGGACTCCCATGATGATATAATCCGCGAACTGGGCGCCGTACTTGATGTGGCGCTGTATCTTCATGTCGTAGATGTCACTTACGGTCAGCTGCCTACTGTCGGCATTCTTGACGCCGTCTGGGACCTGGATCCTCAAGCGCAGGCCCTGCTCTTTGCTGATACCGCCTCGTTGGAACTCGAAAGTTCCACGTGGAAGCCGTTGGAGCGAGCCTTGATCTCCATGTCCTGTAGGATCAAGCATGAAAGTGCCGGTGTCGAACTTGTGCATGTACAAGCCGACCGGATCGGCGACGGAGACACATATGCCTTGGCGCGCGAGTTGGTTGATCTCGTACCCAATCTGATGTGGAATCAGTGTTAAAACATGTGACCCGGGTCTAGCTTTTTGCCCAAACTTACTCGAGGATCTGGATTACGGTTAAGATCACCAAACCTCGCCCAGCGGATGAGCTTGTCACTGTCCATGATGGGTTTGTTGGAATATCGCTCTTTACGGAGGACGGTCGCTTGAGCTGCGAGTTTTATTTCGTCGCCTAGCGTGTTGGCGCGGTGGGCTAGATGCGTAATTGTGCCGATGGTGCAAGTGGAGTTGCACGAGTTCCTCGGGTTGTATCTCCACTTGGCTCTGTTGGAGGGATCGTGGGCATCGACACTGAAGAACGCGCTTGGGGGAACTCTGTCGAGGAGAGGGGCGTTGAGTTTGTAGATTTTCTCGATTGCGGTATCTATCTGACGTTCGGCAAGAAACTCTCAATACTAGGAGTGGATCAGCGGCGCGGAGAACTTGGGCGGGCAGCTGCTCATGTTGCATACTTTCGGGCCTTCGCAGGTGAACGTAACTCTGAGGATATTCTGCGCATCTTCCGGGATCAGAGACCACTCCAACTACTCGTCCTGGACGTCACGGGTCATATCTGCGGCCGTCCATCTCTTCTTCTCATCGTGACCGAACGCTTTGGTGATCTAGGTAAAATCAGTCTAAATTGGAGCCTATTCGGGTGGTTACCTACTCTGTTGGGGAACCCTATCCACATAATCTTGATACCGTCCTGTCCAATGTGGTAGGCGGTATCAGTACCGTTGAAGAACTGCTTGAGTGGGATTCGGCCCGGCCGCCTTCCAGACATTTCATCATTGACCCATTCTGAGATCTTGATATTTGACCACGGAGATCTGTTATCTAGGGTCAGGTCCAGTAGATTTCCAGGAGGGGAGAACTGGGATAGTTTTGATGGACGGAGCGTGGCACTTCCGTTGGATCCACTCGCTTCCTTAGACACCATTACTGATGAACGAAGGGAAACTGGAAACCATGATATGAACACTGAAGAGGTAAATGATCGGAAATGAAAGGGAGCGCTCTCAAGCTGTCCTGAGCCAGACTTCAAGCCTAACCAACCACTTGATGTGGGTAAAAGGGTACACCGAATATGGCCGAAGTGTCTTTAGGAAACAGATCGCCATCCGCATGAGTGTGCATGAGCATCAGACAAGCAAACCGATCACGGGAGACCACTCTGGATGCTTGCCTATGAAGGCCAATAGCCGGGGCACATCCGCCTATTTAGGGAGCACGAACGGCCCCCATCGGCGTACTGTGTTGAGAAGCAGAAGTGCGAACGCACTACTGTCTTCACAGTACCCACTACTTGAAATTCAACATTGTGCTCACCAGACACAGGCTTCCGGTCCACGTATCACGTTAGTGGTCAATGGTAGCTGCCGATGCCGCCTGTACAGAGGACTTGAGGGAAAATGCATCCAGCTTTTACGTCAGAGGATGGTCCGTGAAAGTACAGCATATGGACGTGCTCGAACGGTTGGAGCACGGGCTTTGTATGTGGGGTTTCGCCAAAAACAGGTCTAAAACTTGACCGGGAATTAGAGAAATACGAAAGCGCAGAAAGACGGTGGTTGCATCACTATTTACCTCATAGAATTTGATCGGTCGAGCTGACAGACAGAGGTTAACGCTGTCGTGAAGCTGAAGACGTAGTTCGCTACCTTATTTTTCTAAGCCCCCATACCTATCGCCAAGAGGAGTACGTATCCGATAGTCGGATACTTTGGGTACACCTCAGTCCATGCCACTCCAAAGCTCATCCCATCAAGCCTGTAGAAGACAGCGTATCAACACTGAAAGTCGTATGGCGTAGGCAAGAATACTGGCTCATCAGTTGCCGCTATGGTGCCACCAGGACCTTCCCACTTTCTGCTCAGCTGGCCTCGTCAACACTCTAGACCTCCTTCAGGCTCGGTGATGGTGTGCAGCTCGCAGCGAGCACGACATTAGAGACCTACACCTCAAAGAACACAACAAAAGCTAGAAGCCGAGCAGCGATCGTCTCAACAGCGTGTGACCCTCCGCTCCGGGGTCTGGAGGCTCCAGTGATGTCTAGATAGTGAGGACGATCGATCACACTGCATACGTTGGGTACCGCACAAGCTGTTTGCGATGAGATTGGTTCTTGTTTCGTCTCCAACTCCCCTGAACTCCAGCCGAGAGTCCGAACCATCGTTCTTCTGATATTGCAATTCAGTAACACTCATTTGTTCATACTGCTTCAATGATACTCTTAAAGGCCTACCAGTCATCGAAGCCTTCCAGATGCATCAAGTTGAGCTATGGCATCGAGTACTCAACCACGAAAATGCCCACGATGAAGACCGACTCGCAGACGCAGCTTTTCTCGAATTAAACCTCACGGACTTCTTTGGCAGATGGCTTCAGACAGACGACAACGCTAACGTGCTCTCCTTTGATGCTTTGATGATGCACTTCTGCAGTATGGACTGGGCCTTCTTCTAATCCTCATTTCTTTCCTCGTTTCTTACCAACACATTGCTAGGACAACAAAGGCTGAAACAGCATTTTGATTAGATGGTTCCCGGCGTAAGCCGCCGCAGAACACATTCGCCATCTTCTGCGCAGCAGGCGATGGAGACTTCCCTATGACCGACCACAGTAGAACGTGGTTGAGGCAGTCAGTCCGCCTCGCTGTGTTCATCGCATCCAACAACGAAACCCCATTTGCCGACGAGACGCCTGACTCATGGACTTTATGTGTTGTTGGATCAAGCGCGCTGGACAGCCATGATGAGTTTCTACAGGTAGCGAGTTGGGATGGCAGGGTCTTCCGATACTACAGCGTAAGTCCGAACAATACTTCATAGTGTACTCAGTTGTAACACACATCAAGCGCAACGAAGTCCTGAGTGACCAAGCAAAGTCTCCCAATGGCAGAAGCCACAAGGGCTGGATCTATCAAGGCGTCTCGACGGATGCGTTTACGGAGGACAAGTCGTACCTTGGTCCGTTGCATGGCCATGTTAACGGAGCTCTAGTCATGAAGGAGCTCCACAAGTAAATTATATAAACTATCTTGGCCGTATGCTTGCTGACATCCTTCTCTCAGACCTTGGCTGCACTGGTCGATCGACAATCATAGCTTTGTCAGCAACCTCGCTATATCTGACAAGGAACGCTTCATGGACGCTCCTTACCTGACGGACCAGACCACCCGGATGCTCTTCTGCCGTGTCTCGAGTGCAGAAAGTATGGAGCCCATCGTTCAGGACGGAGTGAGCAAGTGGTACAACACGCGCAAACAAGTGGACTTCTTCAACGATTTGCGGCAGCTACGTCCGCAGCCTCTGAATATCAGACGTTGGATGGCACATGTCCTCCTTACTACCACGACTAATGTTGCGGTTATCCAGTGCTATGGCAAGAAGAGGTATGAGCCTGCTGATCACTTCTACGACCAAGAGATGCTTAGCCAGTACTCAGACACCAGCTTCCTTGTGCATCTCTAGCTGTGCTCAATGGTTCCCCACGCTGACCAGTTTGTAGAAGGGTGTCGCCGTTCCGGGCTTTTTGTTTGACATGCGGCATTACACGAGAGTCCGTGACAATCTCGGATTAGCCTTAATACAAGACGTTGACGAAACATCGGCCGGCTATCCGGAGCTCAGACTGCCAGAGGGTACC